>NW_027261130.1:45000-204810 GCF_045791955.1 Oncorhynchus clarkii lewisi | reverse complement strand
ATGGTCAATAATATCAAATGCTATTACAATACAGCCCATATAGCTGCAGTTGTTTTAATATATACAGGTATTACAATACAGCCCATATAGCTGCAGTTGTTTTAATATATACAGGTATTACAATACAGCCCATATAGCTTGTTGTTTTAATATATACAGGTATTACAATACAGCCCATATAGCTTCAGTTGTTTTAATATATACAAGTATATATAAATAATATATAAAGCTGGTTTGATGACCGTATTGTTCTGGGCTTGATGACTGTGTTGTTCTGGGCTTGATGACCGTATTGTTCTGGGCTTGATGACTGTGTTGTTCTGGGCTTGATGACCGTATTGTTCTGGGCTTGATGACCGTATTGTTCTGGGCTTGATGACTGTGTTGTTCTGGGCTTGATGACTGTGTTCTGGGTTTGATGACTGTGTTGTTCTGGGCTTGATGACTGTGTTGTTCTGGGCTTGATGACTGTGTTGTTCTGGGCTTGATGACTGTGTTGTTCTGGGATTGATGACCGTGTTGTTCTGGGCTTGATGACTGTGTTGTTCTGGGCTTGATGACTGTGTTGTTCTGGGCTTGATGACCGTATTGTTCTGGGCTTGATGACTGTGTTGTTCTGGGTTTGATGACTGTGTTGTTCTGGGCTTGATGACTGTTATTCTGGGCTTGATGACTGTGTTGTTCTGGGCTTGATGACTGTGTTCTGGGTTTGATGACTGTGTTGTTCTGGGCTTGATGACTGTGTTGTTCTGGGTTTGATGACTGTGTTGTTCTGGGCTTGATGACTGTGTTGTTCTGTGCTTGATGACCGTATTGTTCTGGGTTTGATGACTGTGTTGTTCTGGACTTGATGACTGTGTTGTTCTGGGCTTGATGACCGTATTGTTCTGGGCTTGATGACTGTGTTATTCTGGGCTTGATGACTCTACTGCTCTAGGCTGGTTTGATGACTCTACTGCTCTAGGCTGGTTTGATGACTCTACTGCTCTAGGCTGGTTTGATGACTACTGCTCTAGGCTGGTTTGATGATTTCCTCTTCAGGGAAATGTACAGTAAGTTTGGTTATTATTGCAATGCAGCGCCCTCTGCTGGTGACTAGAATAACTGCGCTCTTCCTCCTGGGAAGCAGCATTGTATTCTCCCACAGTAGAAAAGATTGATGACTGAAAATGGTCAGCTCAGGAAAACTCTAGTGGCTGCACAACTAAGATGAGAATCTTAACTGTTAATGGCAAAATTCTGTTAATTTTTATGAGAATTATAATTTGATTAGTATTTGAAGGTTGGGATGTGGCAATAAATGGTGGTTGAACTATATTGAAACTGATGCCCAAATATTGATATACTGTAAATGTGCATATTGAATGCATGCATTTTACATTTGATCCATATAGCATGCCCTTTTCAAGGAAGCATTGATAATGTCCTGTGCCCACAATCTTTATGCATGTTTACCGTAGTTATGAAGCCATTTAGAAAATATGAAAACTTTATTTTCTTATGGACCATCCTGTACTGCAGCCGACTTTAATGAAATTAAAACCTGTGAATCCTTAAAATGGTGCAACTGCCACGTCTGTTTGCGATGTTACAACAACAATGAAGTTACTGCAAAATATGTTTTTCCCCCTCGGACATTATTGCATGCGCGATAGAACAGCAGCATATAGTACTACTACAGCATATAGTACTACTACAGCATATAGTACTACTACAGCATATAGTACTACTACAGCATATAGTACTACTACAGCATATAGTACTACTACAGCATATAGTACTACTGTTATATTTATTATGCTGTGCGACGCTCCTCAGCTCCACAACAACAGTAACAACGGTGGCGCTGGTTCCCCCCTTCCGCAGATTCCAGAGAGCACTGAAATACAGAAAAAAATAAGATATTTGCTACTGAAATGAGTCGCTTTCTATTTTTTTTATGGCGGAAACTGAAATTGTCACACCTAAATTGTCACACCTAAATTGCACATTGTATCCCTGTCTGATACTGTAAACATATCGAACTTGTCAGATGATCCCCACGTGTCTCTCTACAAAATGTTAAAATAATAGTTTAATTACATACATACAAAATCAAAAGGTTGCTTAATAATTAATTGAATAATGTGTTTTTTGTTTTATACTCTGAATCTGGAATATATATATTTTTTTTTTTAGGATCCCAGTTAGCTGTTGTGAAAGCCTCAGCGACTCTTCCTGGGGTTCCACACAAAAACATGAAACATAATACAGAATGACATAATACAGAATGATATAATACAGAACATTAACAGACAAGAACAGAAATACATCCATTTATAAGTGGCACACGTAGCCTGCATATTAAAACTAGTCTACATATCAATACATACACACAAACTATCTAGGTCAGATTGGGGAGAGGAGCTGTGCCGCGAGGCGATGTGCCGCGAGGCGCTGTGCCGCGAGGTGTTGCTTTATCTGTTTTTTGAAACCAGGTTTGCTGTTTATTTGAACAATATGAGATGGAAGGAAGTTCCATGCAATAATGTCTCTATATAATAGCGTATGTTTTCTTGAATTTGTTCTGGGGACTGTGAAAAGACCGCTGGTGGCATGTCTGGTGGGATAAGTGTGTGTGTCAGAGCTGTGTGTTAGTTGGTTAGTTGACCATGCAAACAATTTGGAATTTTCAACACATTAATATTTCTTATAAATAAATAAAAATAATGCAGTCAGTCCCACCTCAACTCTTAGCCAAGAGAGACTGGCAGCATAGTATTAATATCAGCCCTCTGATTACAATGAAGAGCAAGACGTTCTGCTCTGTTCTGGGCCAGCTGCAGCCTAACTAGGTATTTCTTTGCAGCACTTGACTGGACCCATTCCAAAACAGACTGCAACTCTTTGTTAAGGGTTTCAGTGACTTCATTTGCTGTGGTTGCTGACACATATATGGTTGAATCATCAGCATACGTCGCTTCGAGGTAAGCAACACTGAAGCACGAGAGCACCAGCTGTTCTGGATGACTGTGATAACGCTCTCGGTAGCTGATGTGAACAAAACCTTTAAACAGGTCAACATTCACAACGCCACAGGGCCTGACGGATTACCTGGACGTGTACTCCGAGCATGCGCTGACCAACTGGCAAGTGTCTTCACTGACATTTTCAACATATCCCTGACCGAGTCTGTAATACCTACATGTTTATTTCAAACAGACCACCATAGTCCCTGTGCCCAAGGAAGTGGAGGTAACCTGCCTAAATGATTACCGCCCCGTGGCACTCATGTCAGTAGTGCTTTGAAAGGCTGGTCATGGCTCACTCAGCAGAATCCTCCCGGACACCCTAGACCCCCTCCAATTCGCATACCGCCCCAACAGATCCACAGATGACGCAATCTCAATCACACTCCACACTCCTCACCTGGACAAAAGGAACACCTATGTGAGAATGCTGTTCATTGATCACAGCTCAGCGTTCAACACCATAGTGCCCACGAAGCTCATCACTAAGCTAAGGACTCTGGGATTAAACACCTCCCTCTGCAACTGGATCCTGGACTTCCTGACAGGCCGCCCCCAAGCGGTAAGAGTAGGTAACAACACATCTACCATGCTGATCCTTAACACTGGGGCCCCTCAGGGGTGTGTACTTAGTCCCCTCCTGTATTCCCTGTTCACCCACGGCTGCGTGGCCAAACACGACAATTATTAAGTTTGCTGACGACACAACAGTGGTAGGCCTGATCACCGACAACGATGAGACAACCTATAGGGAGGTGGTCAGAGAACTGGCAGTGTGGTGCCAGGACAACAACCTCACCCTCAATGAGCAAGACAAAGGAGCTGATCATGGACTACAGGAAAAGGTGGGCCGAACAGGCCCCCATTAACATCGACGGGGCTGTAGTGGAGCGGGTTGAGAGTTTCAAGTTCCTTGGTGTCCACATCACAAAAAAACTATCATGGTCCAAACATACCAAGACATTTGTGAAGAGGGCACGACAAAACCTTTTCCCACTCAGGAGACTGAAAAGATTTGGCATGGGTCCTCAGATCCTCAAAAGGTTCCTCAGCTGCAACATCGAGAGCATCCTGACCTGCGCTTCAACGCCTGGTATGGCAACGGCTCAGCATCTGACCATAAGGCGCTACAGAGGGTAGTGTGAACGGCACAGTACATCCCTGGGGCCTAGCTTCCTGCCATCCAGGACCTATATAATAAGCGGTGTCAGAGGAAAGCCCATAAAATTGTCAGAGACTCCAGTCTCTGGTACAGCACGGCAAGCGGTACCGGAGCACCAAGTCTAGGACCAAAAGCCTCCTCAACAGCTTCTACCCCCAAGCCATTAGACTGCTGATCAATTCATAAAAATCACCACCGGACAATTTACATTGACACCCCCCCTCTTGTACACTGCTGCTACTCGCTGTTTGTTACCTACCTAAATGACCTTTAACCTGTACTACTGTTTATTATCTATGCATAGTCACTTCTCCCCCACCTACATGTACAGATTACCTCAACTAGCCTGTACCCCCGCACACTGACTCTGTACCGGTACCCCCTGCATATAGCCCTGTTATTGTTATTCTTATTGTGGTACTTTTTATTATAACATTTTATTTTAGACTACTTGGTAAATATTTTCTTATTCTTGAACTGCACTGTTGTTTAAGGGCTTGTAAAGTAAAGCATTTCACGGTAAAGTCTACACTTGTTGTATTCGGCGCATGTGGCAAAGAAAGCTTGATTTGATTTGACATGGACACACATGCTTTCTTTAATGCCAGTGGCAGGTCATTGGTAAAATTATAAAACAGTAGAGGGCCTAGAGTGCTGCCCTGCGGTAGACCACACATTACATGTTTGACGTTAGAGACGCATCCATTAAAGGAAACCCTTTGAGTTCTATTACATAGGTAGCTCTGAATCCACGATATGGCAGAGGGTGAATAGCCATAACACATACGTTTTTTTCAACAACAGGTTAGGGTCAATATAATCAAAGGCTGCACTGAAATCTAACAGTACAGCTCCCACAATCTCATTATTATCAATATCTTTCAACCAATCATCAGTCATTTGTGTCACTGCAGTACACGTTGAGCGCCCTTCTTTATAAGCTGAAAGTCTGTTGTTAATTTGTTTACAGAGAAATAGCATTGTATTTGGTGAAATACCATTTTTTCCAACAGTTCGCTAAGAGTTGGCAGCAACCTGATACAGTTGAAGCCGGAAGTTTACATATACTTAGGTTGGATACATTAAAACTTGTTTTTCAACCACTCCACAAATTTCTTGTTAACAAACTATAGTTTGGGCAAGTCGGTTAGGGCATCTACTTTGTGCATGACACAAGTATTTTTTTTAACAATTGTTTACAGACAGATTATTTAACTTATATTTCACTGTATCGCAATTCCAGTGGGTCAGAAGTTGACTGTGCCTTTAAACAGCTTGGAAAATTCCAGAAAATTATGTCATGTGTTTAGAAGATTCTGATAGGCTAATTGACATCATTTGAGTCAATTGGAGGTGTATCTGTGGATGAATTTCAAGGCCTGCCTTCAAACTCAGGCTTCTTTGCTTTACATCATGGGAAAATCAAAAGAAATCAGCCAAGACCTCAGAAAATAAATTGTAGACCTCCACAAGTCTGGTTCATCCTTTGGGAGAAATTTCCAAATGCCTGAAGGTACCACGTTCATCTGTACAAATAATATTATGCAAGTATAAACACCATGGGACCACGCAGCCGTCATACCGCTCAGGAAGGAGACGCGTTCTGTCTCCTAGAGAAGAACGTACTTTGGTGCGAAAAGTGCAAATCAACCTCAGAACAACAGCAAAGGACCTTGTGAAGATGCTGGAGGAAACAGGAACAAAAGTATCTTTATCCACAGTAAAACGAGTCCTATATCGACATAACCTGAAAGGACGCTCAGCATGGAAGAAGCCACTGTTCCAAAACCACCATAAAAAAGCCAGACTATGGATTGCAACTGCACATGGGGACAAAGATCGTACTTTTTGGAGAAATGTCCTCTGGTCTGATGAAACAAAAATAGAACTGTTTGGCCATAATGACCATCGTTATGTTTGGAGGAAAAAGGGGGAGGCTTGCAAGCCGAAGAACACCATCCCAAACGTGAAGCACGGGGGTGGCAGCATCATGTTGTGGGTGTGCTTTGCTGCAGGAGGGACTGGTGCACTTCACAAAATAGATGGCATCATGAGGATGGAGAATTATGTAGATATATTGAAGCAACATCTCAAGACATCAGTCAGGAAGTTAAAGCTTGGTCGCAAATGGGTCTTCCAAATGGACAATGACCCCTAGCATACTTCCAAAGTTGTTTGCAAAATGGCTTAACGATAACAAAGTCAAGGTATTGGAGTGGCCTTCACAAAGCCCTGACCTCAATCCTATAGAACATTTGTGGGCAGAACTGAAAAAGTGTGTGCGAGCAAGGAGGCCTACAAACCTGACTCAGTTACACCAACTCTGTCAGGAGGAATGGGCCAAAATTCACCCAATTTATTGTGGGAAGCTTGTGGAAGGCTACCCGAAACATTTGACCCAAATTAAACAATTTAAAGGCAATGCTACCAAATACCAATTGAGTGTATGTAAACTTCTGACCCACTGGGAATGTGATGAAAGAAATAAAAGCTTAAATAAATCATTCTCTCTAATATTATTCTGACATTTCACATTCTTAAAATAAAGTGGTGATCCTAACTGACCTAAAACAGGGAATTCTTACTCAGATTAAATGTCAGGATTTGTGAAAAACTGAGTTTAAATGTATTTGGCTAAGTTGTATGTAAACTTCTGACTTCAACTGTACATAAATACATGCATGAGCAATAGATTATATAAAATACAGTATATGGGGTTGAGGTCAGGCCTCTGTGCAGGCCAGTCAAGTTCTTCCACATGAATCTCAACAAACTATTTCTGTATGGACCTCGCTTTTAGAACCTGTAAAGACCCCTTTTACCACTCTTGGGTAGCGGAATGACTTTGGCTTCGCTCCAGGCCTACTCTGTAACAATCTGAATCTGGAATAGATTTGCCTACTCAGTAATACAGTGTGTATCTGGAATTGATTAACCTACCCCCCCCCCCCCCCCCCCCCACCGAAATATCAAAAAGAAGTAACAAAGACAAATAGAAAAACACATTGTACAATTTAAATACAAATAAAAAAAGAGAATTGAATTATTACACTATTACTAACAACAACAAAACAACAAATGAAACTAAATTGCACAAATCCTATATCACACAAAAAGAATAACACACTTATACAGAAGAGAACCTGATTACACTATTGGTCTTAAAACAAGAAACACACAAACTAAATTGCACAACTGCCATCTGAACCCTGACCTTTCTGACCTTCCTTGATGCAAAGTCATCAATTACATCATAAGAAATCTGCCCAGCAATTGCATGGTTAATACTGATGACTGCAAGGCCACTAAGGCGTTCCTGTGACATGGTGGACCTCAGGTAGGATTTGATGAGCTTAAGCTATTCTGAGAGCAGGCCACAAATGTGGATACATTTCTGAGAGCTCTCTTTTGTGTATAAATATCAGCAGCTCAAGCAGGGTCATGCACTGTGATTATTATTATTATTTTACCCTGCTGGTCATCTATGAACATTTGAACATCTTGGCCATGTTCTGTTAAAATCTCCACCCGGCACAGCCAGAAGAGGACTGGCCACCCCACATAGCCTGGTTCCTCTCTAGGTTTCTTCCTAGGTTCTGGCCTTTCTAGGGAGTTTTTCCTAGCCACCGTGCTTCTACACTTGCATTGCTTTCTGTTTGGGGTTTTTGGCTGGGTTTCTGTACAGCACTTTGAGATATCAGCTGATGTAAGAAGGGCTTTATAAATACATTTGATTTGATTTGATGCTTTTCGCTGGCAAGTCAGGCAAGTTCTTCAGTTCCTCTGCCATCCAAGTCTGAGTGTTCTTCATAGTGCAGTGTCATACTAAGGGTCTCACATTGTTCTGTCAGCTCCTCGTTGGAGAGACTTAGGAAGGTTGACAGCACTTCACACTTCTATCCCACATTTTCCAATGAGGAAAATCTTTCCTGAAGGGCTGATGTTGCAGCATCAACAACGACATTGAAAAATGTCACCTCCAGCTTCTTCAGGGCATCACTCAAAGGCTCATCAAATGATTCGTATGAAAAGTGCTGCTTTGTGGACCTCAGCATTTTCTGTTGTAGAACGGCCTCTACATTCATACCCTGGCAAATATCCTTGGCTGACGTTTGTGCTGTCATAAAGCCTGTCGCCCTGTAGTTGCGGAGACCTCTCTCTCTGTCTTTCTGAGAAGACTGACTGCAACATCCACATGCATCCTGGGAGACGGCATCAGCTTGCTCACATGTTGGATCTGGCTCCAGATGTCATACCACACCACTGTACAGATGCTGAAGCGGTATGATCCCACCTCCTCTGACAAGGAGCCTCAATCTTTATCACAGGGTCTTTGGTTTGATCCATCACCTCAATCAGTGGCTCTCTCACCGCTGCTGCCTGATACCTATGTGGCTCCACACTCTTAACTTTACTCTCCCACCTTGTCTCAGTACACATCTTCAAAGTGATGTCCACATGTTTTTTTTTTCAGGATGGCTCATCGCTGTGTGGAGGCTGAGAACAAGGTGTACAGTTTGTTGTAAGATGCCAAAGTAACCTGTGGTATCGACATAACTTTTAGCAGCATCAGCCACAACCAGGTTCAATGTGTGAGCCCCACATGGCTCCAATAGAGCTCGTGGATTCATTTCCAGGAGTCTGGATTGGACATCTTTGTTTTTTTGCCTTTCCCATTGGCCCCATTATCATAAGACTGTCCTCTGCAGTCCTCAAAATGAATTGTAATCTCAGTTTGAGAAAGGGGATGAATACATATACACTCACCACTTTCCGGGGGAGGGAGGTTTGTAGAATTTTTTGGGATTAAGTAGTTTTTTTCATTTCACTTCACCGATTTGGACTATTTTGCGTATGTCCGTTACATGACATCCCAATACAAATACAGTTAAATTACAGGTTGTAATAAAAGGAAAAATGGAGGATGAAAAGGGGATGAATGCTTTTGCAAGGCACTGTGCATACCCAGTAATAATACAAATCGTTGTTACTTACAATATGGAAACTTAAAAACTTAAAAACTGCAAATTATTTATTTTGTTTATGTTATGCAGAGCTGCACACAAACACGTGTGTGTACACACACACACACACACACACACACACACACACGTGCGCACAAACACACCTGAAGAATCCTGCTGTGGAGAAGCGGAAGCAAATGGGTCTCCATCCTCAGGCTCAGACAACATTTGTGAAGACGCCTGTGTGGCTGAGGAGGTGGATGACTCCTCATCCTAAGGCTCCGAGATGATTAGGAAGAGGCCTGTGTGGTTGAGGAGGTAGATGGCTCCTCATCCTAGCCAGTGCCAGAGGGCGCTCCATAATATTTCAGAAGTGCCCCCTGAATGTGCATTGAAATACAGTATATGAGTCTGACACCCCAAATACATTTATTGTACAAATCAATATAGATGTCATTATGCACAATTTATTAAACTGTCAGAATAGGAACCAAATGAACCATACAACCTCCTTGACTAATTATACACATAAGATGGCGTGGACATTTTCTTATCCATTTGTGTTGATTTGGCACTCGAGCATCAATACATTACCCATCTCCTAACACTGTCAACCAAGAGTCAAGACTACATGACCCATCCCCCAACACTGTCAACCAAGAGTCAAGACTACATTACCCATCCTCCCAACACTGTCAACCAAGAGTCAAGACTACATTACCCATCCTCCCAACACTGTCAACCAAGAGTCAAGACTACATTACCCATCCTCCCAACACTGTCAACCAAGAGTCAAGACTACATTACCCATCCTCCCAACACTGTCAACCAAGAGTCAAGACTACATTACCCATCCCCCGACACTGTCAACCAAGAGTCAAGACTACATTACCCATCCTCCCAACACTGTCAACCAAGAGTCAAGACTACATTACCCATCCCCAGACACTGTCAACCAAGAGTCAAGACTACATTACCCATCCCCCAACACTGTCAACCAAGAGTCAAGACTACATTACCCATCTCCCAACACTGTCAACCAAGAGGCAAGACTACATTACCCATCCCCCGACACTGTCAACCAAGAGTCAAGACTACATTACCCATCCCCTAACACTGTCAACCAAGAGTCAAGACTACATTACCCAGCCCCCAACACTGTCAACCAAGAGTCAAGACTACATTACCCATCCCCCAACACTGTCAACCAAGAGTCAAGACTACATTACCCATCCCCCGACACTGTCAACCAAGAGTCAAGACTACATTACCCATCCCCAGACACTGTCAACCAAGAGTCAAGACTACATTACCCATCCCCCAACACTGTCAACCAAGAGTCAATACTCCATTACCCATCCCCAGACACTGTCAACCAAGAGTCAAGACTACATTACCCATCCCCCAACACTGTCAACCAAGAGTCAAGACTACATTACCCATCCCCAGACACTGTCAACCAAGAGTCAAGACTACATTACCCATCCTCCCAACACTGTCAACCAAGAGTCAAGACTACATTACCCATCCTCCCAACACTGTCAACCAAGAGTCAAGACTACATTACCCATCCCCAGACACTGTCAACCAAGAGTCAAGACTACATTACCCATCCCCAGACACTGTCAACCAAGAGTCAAGACTACATTACCCATCCCCAGACACTGTCAACCAAGAGTCAAGACTACATTACCCATCCTCCCAACACTGTCAACCAAGAGTCAAGACTACATTACCCATCCCCCAACACTGTCAACCAAGAGTCAAGACTACA
Source organism: Oncorhynchus clarkii lewisi (assembly GCF_045791955.1). NCBI lineage: Eukaryota > Metazoa > Chordata > Actinopteri > Salmoniformes > Salmonidae > Oncorhynchus > Oncorhynchus clarkii. Next base: position 193,902 of record NW_027261130.1, on the reverse strand, counting down.
TTACCCATCCCCCAACACTGTCAACCAAGAGTCAATACTACATTACCCATCCCCAGACACTGTCAACCAAGAGTCAAGACTACATTACCCATCCCCCAACACTGTCAACCAAGAGTCAATACTACATTACCCATCCCCAGACACTGTCAACCAAGAGTCAAGACTACATTACCCATCCCCCAACACTGTCAACCAAGAGTCAAGACTACATTACCCATCCCCAGACACTGTCAACCAAGAGTCAAGACTACATTACCCATCCCCAGACACTGTCAACCAAGAGTCAAGACTACATTACCCATCCTCCCAACACTGTCAACCAAGAGTCAAGACTACATTACCCATCCCCAGACACTGTCAACCAAGAGTCAAGACTACATTACCCATCCCCAGACACTGTCAACCAAGAGTCAAGACTACATTACCCATCCCCAGACACTGTCAACCAAGAGTCAAGACTACATTACCCATCCTCCCAACACTGTCAACCAAGAGTCAAGACTACATTACCCATCCCCAGACACTGTCAACCAAGAGTCAAGACTACATTACCCATCCCCAGACACTGTCAACCAAGAGTCAAGACTACATTACCCATCCTCCCAACACTGTCAACCAAGAGTCAAGACTACATTACCCATCCTCCCAACACTGTCAACCAAGAGTCAAGACTACATTACCCATCCCCAGACACTGTCAACCAAGAGTCAAGACTACATTACCCATACCCCGACACTGTCAACCAAGAGTCAAGACTACATTACCCATCACCCAACACTGTCAACCAAGAGTCAAGACTACATTACCCATCCCCAGACACTGTCAACCAAGAGTCAAGACTACATTACCCATCCTCCCAACACTGTCAACCAAGAGTCAAGACTACATTACCCATCCCCAGACACTGTCAACCAAGAGTCAAGACTACATTACCCATCCCCAGACACTGTCAACCAAGAGTCAAGACTACATTACCCATCCCCCAACACTGTCAACCAAGAGTCAAGACTACATTACCCATCCTCCAAACACTGTCAACCAAGAGTCAAGACTACATTACCCATCCTCCCAACACTGTCAACCAAGAGTCAAGACTACATTACCCATCCCCAGACACTGTCAACCAAGAGTCAAGACTACATTACCCATACCCCAACACTGTCAACCAAGAGTCAAGACTACATTACCCATCCCCCAACACTGTCAACCAAGAGTCAAGACTACATTACCCATCCTCCCAACACTATCAACCAAGAGTTAAGACTACATTACCCATCCCCCAACACTGTCAACCAAGAGTCAAGACTACATTACCCATCCCCCAACACTATCAACCAAGAGTCAAGACTACATTACCCAGCCCCCGACACTGTCAACCAAGAGTCAAGACTACATTACCCATCCCCCAACACTGTCAACCAAGAGTCAAGACTAAACCAATTCACCTTGGTGGTGTGCAGACTGGTTTTATACTATTCTTAATGATTTCACACTAACCAGAAAAAAAATGCAACAATATGTCAAAATTATATATTCACAGTATTATGAATGAATTGGGGTTTATTTGGAAGCATTTCGTAGAGCAGGGCTGCCCGACTCTCTTCCTGGAGATCTACTGTACTGTAGGTTCAGCCCGACTCTCTTCCTGGAGATCTACTGTACTGTAGGTTCAGCCCAACTCTCTTCCTGGAGATCTACTGTCCTGTAGGTTCAGCCCAACTCTCTTCCTGGAGATCTACTGTCCTGTAGGTTCAGCCCGACTCTCTTCCTGGAGATCTACTGTACTGTAGGTTCAGCCCGACTCTCTTCCTGGAGATCTACTGTCCTGTAGGTTCAGCCCAACTCTCTTCCTGGAGATCTACTGTACTGTAGGTTCAGCCCGACTCTCTTCCTGGAGATCTACTGTCCTGTAGGTTCAGCCCGACTCTCTTCCTGGAGATCTACTGTCCTGTAGGTTCAGCCCAACTCTCTTCCTGGAGATCTACTGTCCTGTAGGTTCAGCCCAACTCTCTTCCTGGAGATCTACTGTCCTGTAGGTTCAGCCCGACTCTCTTCCTGGAGATCTACTGTCCTGTGCGTTTTCAGTCCAACCCTTATTTAACACACCTGATTCTACTAATTAGCTGCTCAACAAGACCTTAACTAGCTGAATCAGATACAGTAAATTAGGGTTGGACTGAAAACCTACAGGACAGTAGATATCCGGAAAGAGGGTTGGGCAGCCCTGTCGTAGTGTGACTGATTTTACTAACTGCCTTAGAACTGTACTAAGTTAGAGGCACGCTATTTGATAGATTCCACCGCCCCCCCTACCTCGGGCTTCCAGTGGGGAGACCTGAGGTCAACCTACCCCCCCCCCCCCCCCCCCCCCCCCACCCATCTCGTACTTCTGAGTGGGAGACCTTCCCAGGAAGTAGGCTGCATTGACCCACAGTCCCACACAGTGACATGATATCATTGACCCACAGTCCCACACAGTGACATGATATCATTGACCCACAGTCCCACACAGTGACATGATATCATTGACTTGACGTGCAAATGAGCGATAGAAAACCTATTGCACAAAATGTCACCATTCCGAATTTTTGGGTGCGGGCACCCCGTGCCGTGCCCGGCAAGATGCCGCCCTGGGCCACTTCCCATGTCGCCGATACCTAAATCTATCACTGCACATAGATAGCTCTGTGGTTGCAATTTGAGAATGGAATGTAAAAAGAAGGGGTAATTTGATCAGGATTAGGCCAGTGTGGATTTCTAGACTAACAGAATTGCAATCCCGAAGAGGACTAGCTGGGCCTTCAATCTGTCACAATACTGGAGTCATATAAACTCTGGACCTCCAAAAAAAGTGATCTCATCAAATGTTAATGATGTGCAAAATGTGTCTAGACTTACTGCTTACTTACTGACTTACTGCTTGCTTACTTAGGCTTACTGCGTGACAATGTCACACTCAGACTGCAGTCAAATAGCTGAGGATTCATGGTTTGAGAGATGTTTGTCTTGGGCCTCATTCAGGAACAAATCTTAATGTTGTCTAATCATACAGGTTTTTGTCCATATTGTCCCAGGGACTTCATGTAGGCCTATGGTGTCCCAGTAGGGACCATATTCAGGAATACCCCTTTTGCCCTCAGAACAGCCTCATTTCATCGGGGCATGGACTGACTTTACAAGGTGTCCAAAGCGTTCCACAGGGATGCTGGCCCATGTTGACTCCAATGCTTCCCACAGTTGTGTCAAGTTGGCTGGATGTCCTTTGGGTGGTGGACCATTCTTGATACACACTGGAAACTGTTGAGTGTGAAAAAAACAACAGCGTTTCAAATCAAATTTATTTATATAGCCCTTCGTACATCAGCTGATATCTCAAAGTGCTGTACAGAAACCCAGCCTAAAACCCCAAACAGCAAGCAATGCAGGTGTAGAAGCACGGTGGCTAGGAAAAACTCCCTAGAAAGGCCAAAACCTAGGAAGAAACCTAGAGAGGAACCAGGCTATGTGGGGTGGCCAGTCCTCTTCTGGCTGTGCCGGGTGGAGATTATAACAGAACATGGTCAAGATGTTCAAATGTTCATAAATGACCAGCATGGTCGAATAATAATAAGGCAGAACAGTTGAAACTGGAGCAGCAGCACGGCCAGGTGGACTGGGGACAGCAAGGAGTCATCATGTCAGGTAGTCCTGGGGCATGGTCCTAGGGCTCAGGTCCTCCGAGAGAGAGAAAGAAAGAGAGAATTAGAGAGAGCACACTTAAATTCACACAGGACACCGAATAGGACAGGAGAAGTACTCCAGATATAACAAACTGACCCTAGCTCCCCGACACAAACTACTGCAGCATAAATACTGGAGGCTGAGACAGGAGGGGTCAGGAGACACTGTGGCCCCATCCGAGGACACCCCCGGACAGGGCCAAACAGGAAGGATATAACCCCACCCACTTTGCCAAAGCACAGCCCCCACACCACTAGAGGGATATCTTCAACCACCAACTTACCACCCGTTTCAGTTCTTGACTGAAACCGGTGCGCCTGGCTACTACCATAACTCAATTAAAGACACAAATATTTGTCTTGTCCATTCACCCTCTGAATGACACACATACACAATCCATGTCTCAAATGTCTCAAGGCGTGGCCTCCCGGGTGGTTAAGGGCGCAGTGCACGCTAACCAAGGTTGCCAGGTGCACAGTGTTTGCTCCGGCACATTGGTGCGGCTGGCTTCCGGGTTGGATGCGCGCTGGGTTAAGAAGCAGTGCGCTTGGTTGGGTTGTGTATCGGAGGACGCATGACTTTCAACCTTCGTCTCTCCCGAGCCCGTATGGGAGTTGTAGCGATGAGACAAGATAGTAGCTACTAAAACAATTGGATACCACGACATTGGGGAGAAAAAGGGGTAAAAAAAAAATATAAAATTATAATAAAAAATAATTAAAAAATGAAAATAAATAAAAATGTCTCAAGGCTTAAAAATCCTTCTTTAACCTGCCTCCCATTCATCTGCACCAATTGATGTGGATTTAACAAGTGACATCAATAAGGGATCATAGCTGCTGTGACCATGATTTGTTGCTTGGTAGTTGAGTTAGGAGTTTGTAGGCGCTCGGAAGGAGACGGAGGACGCTTGGAGAAGTCAGAGATAGCCAGACTTGTAAAGTGGGCTAAAGAACTGGAGTTGGGCTTTGGAGAAACACTATCACTGTGCAAGCAATGCATCGGATGAAGGCGTGGCACTGGTGAACAGATAGATGTGGTTATGGACAACGAGAAAGAAGATGATCCGAGTGGAGTGGGAAGATGTGTTTTGAGGAAGAATGACATGATAAAGAAGAATGTGGACGAGTGACATTTTTGGAGAACGTGGACCCTTGCCTTTTGGCCGATCCATTTGTGGTTTCAGGCTGGGTGAGAAAGGAGTTGCGTTGAATCAGTGAAGGTAACCTCGGTAACCTGTAGTGGACTTCTGTTATTTGTTTTTGTTACTTCTGACCAGAGTGAGAAGACGCTTCGTGTCACACAATTTGGGTCAAGATCTGTTTCTTGCTTTGCTCTTAGGAACAGTGCGTCAGTGAAAGGAGGGGTTTCTGGGGTAGTGTTACGTGTGGAGGTGGAGCAATTGAAATTCCCGGTGTTTGTGAAGCCCGCTGTCACTCCTTTAGAGTTTTGAGTCAGAGTCTCTACCAGACAAAGTCATATTAGGATATATCAGTTATCCCTCACTAACTTAAGCATCAGCTGTACATAGCCCATCTGTAAATAGCCCACCCAACTACCTCATCCCCATATTTTTGTTTTGTTTTTTTGTTGCTCCTCTGCACCCCAGTATCTCTACTTGCATATCTATCACTCCAGTGTTTAATTGCTCAATTGTAATTATTTCACCACTATGTCCTACTTATTGCCTTACCTCCCTGATCTTACTTCATTTGCACTCACTGTATATAGACTTTTCTATTGTGTTATTGACTGTACGTTTGTTTATTCCATGTGTAACTCTGTGTTGTTGTTTGTGTCGACACTGCTTTGCTTTATCTTGGCCAGGTCGCAGTTGTAAATGAGAACTAGTTCTCAACTGGCCTACCTGGTTAAATAAAGGGTTAGGGTTATATATATAAATACCTGGTTAAATAAAGGTGTTCTCAACTGGCCTACCTGGTTAAATAAAGGGTTAGGGTTATATATATAAATACCTGGTTAAATAAAGGTGAAATAAAAAATAATTTAAAAAAAATGCTGCTTTTGTGCCGAATCCACTGTGCTGTTTCAGGTGCCACGTTCATGGTCCTGTTGCAGCAGGGTGTAGGTTCATGGTCCTGTTGCAGCAGGGTGTAGGTTCATGGTCCTGTTGCAGCAGTGTGTAGGTTCATGGTCATGTTGCAGCAGGGTGTAGGTTCATGGTCCTGTTGCAGCAGGGTGTAGGTTCATGGTCCTGTTGCAGCAGGGTGTAGGTTCATGGTCCTGTTGCAGCAGTGTGTAGGTTCATGGTCATGTAGCAGCAGGGTGAAGGTTCATGGTCATGTTGCAGCAGGGTGAAGGTTCATGGTCATGTTGCAGCAGGGTGTAGGTTCATGGTCATGTTGCAGCAGTGTGTAGGTTCATGGTCATGTTGCAGCAGGGTGAAGGTTCATGGTCATGTTGCAGCAGGGTGAAGGTTCATGGTCATGTTGCAGCAGGGTGTAGGTTCATGGTCATGTTGCAGCAGGGTGAAGGTTCATGGTCATGTTGCAGCAGGGTGTAGGTTCATGGTCATGTTGCAGCAGGGTGTAGGTTCATGGTCATGTTGCAGCAGGGTGAAGGTTCATGGTCATGTTGCAGCAGGGTGTAGGTTCATGGTCATGTTGCAGCAGGGTGTAGGTTCATGGTCATGTTGCAGCAGGGTGTAGGTTCATGGTCATGTTGCAGCAGGGTGTAGGTTCATGGTCCTGTTGCAGCAGGGTGTAGGTTCATGGTCATGTTGCAGCAGGGTGTAGGAGGGAAATTCCAAGATGTGGGAAGTGTGCGGAGGGCAATGGGACAGAGGATTGTGTTGTTTCAGTGGATGAAGTTGTGTGTGTCAATTGTCGGGGTGCTCATATTGCTGGGGATCAGAAGTGTCCGGTTCAAGAAAGGCAGATTGAAGTGGCCATAGTCAGAGTAGTGCAGAGGGCGTCGTATGCTGAGGCAGTGAAGAAAGTGGAGGAGGATGGGTCAAGGGTGAGGGGATCCTGAGAGGATTTATGCCAGCACAGAGGGATAGGGTAATGAGTGAGTTATGCTTCAGTAAGGTTGGCTTCTTAGCATTTATAGCAATAGTTATCAACTGTACCACAAAAAACTGGAAAGTAAATCACAGAGAATAGATGTTGTGGTGGCAGCTGCAGACTCCAGAAGAGTGACAGGGTGTGCTGAGTGGTGGCATCCCGTAGGCTATTAGCATGGGCAGGAACAGATAGGTTCAGTAGTGGGATGAGGTGGTGGGTTTTAATTGAGTGTAGGGTTGAAACTGCAGAGAAGTACCTGGGTGTATGAGATTTTACTGCAGCAGAGTTAATAGGGTGGGGACTTTTATGAAATAGTGGTATATAGGTGTAGGCCTAGTGGCTGGTGCAATTCATTATTTTAGGAACAGGAATAATGAAGTGAATTTAATGTAGGTAGGCCGTGACTGGCCTCTTCACTTTAGCACAGTAGTTGGTGGTGTATGCACCTTTAGTTGGATGCAACCGGGCCAACCCAATCACGAAGAAGAAGGGATCATAGCCTTCACCTGATTAGTCTGTCATGGAAAGAGCAAGTGTTCCTAATGTTTTGTACACTCAGTGTATTACACCCCCCATATATCTGTTGCGCTAGGCCGGGGGCATACCTATAGGTTGACCTAGGGACATCATACCTGAAAGTGTTCAAAACTGTCGTCAGCCAAATGGGAATCTGTCCCCTGTTATTGACATCTACTTTTCTCCTCCCCTGTCTTTACCTGTGGGACGCGCCAACAAGCTCAACTCAAGTGCCACATCCACTGCTCTCGTCATCGCTCACCGCCATATTGGATAAACTACCAGTGGACGGTGGGGTGGGGGGGAGAATGGAGGCTGAGGGAAACACTGAAATATTGCTTATATGTCGCTAAATTGGTTGTGGTATAGTTGTCATTTACCAGAGATAAAAAATAAAATAAATTTTTTTTTAAAAATAATAATTGGGAGTCCGTAGCTGTATGTATCCGAGGGGGAAAATGTAAAGTGGTTTTCAAAAATCACGGCAGAGTAGTGAGAGACCGAGTCGAGCTGGGTGTTTTTTTTCTTCCCCTTCGTTGCTTGTTGGAACTTGTAGACATGACTTCCCTGATACAGCGGAGCTCGGGCCTAGTGCAGAGACGGACCGAGGCCTCTCGTACGGCTGCCGCCGACAAGGACCGAGGGTCCGGGGATGACGACTTCGAGCCCCGCCGCCGCTGCAGCGGGGAAGAACAAGAGGAACAGGACAAAGGAGACTCCAAAGAAACTCGACTCACTTTGATGGAAGAAGTACTACTCTTAGGATTAAAGGACCGCGAGGTATAATTGTGTATTTATTTTGTAACTAAAACTATATTTAGCTGGTTAGGTAACGTTAATTCAAAGACGTCAAAATAGCATGTACTAATAGGCGATAGCTAACGTTAACTCGATAGATTGTCAATATAATTATTGCTAGTTAACTGTGCAGTTAACTAGCTAGTATTAACGATTTACCTAATTTAGTTAGGTTTATATTGACTTGCTGGCTACATTGACAAGGGTTTTAGATAGGTAGTTTAGCGCCAAAAAGAGACTTTGATGATCAAGGTTTTGGAAGCATAAGGAACTTTCATAATATCAGCGATAATAAAATATACTTGAAAAAATGAATAAAACCTAGATGTTAACTTGATACCTTTTTAAAGATACACACGGCGAGGCATGGCTTCATTTCACCACGCCCCCGTGTAAAGTACAGCTAATCGGGTACTCTCATTGTAATTACCCTTATTTTTTGGCGGTATCCTAAGCAGACTATTGTTTCTATAAACGTTTTCAATAGTCCCAAGTGTCATTTTAAACACACATGGGCTGTCACAACAATAACTTATTTGCATGATAGTTAATTCTGCCACTCGGGAGGTTGTTACTCGACCTGCTGACATTGACAGTGAATATAGTAAAGCTGTCGCAGCATATCTACGTCACGGTTTGTTTACCCCCCCTCTATATTTTTTTGTTTGTTTTGCCAGTAAACTGAAGTTAGCTGGCTGGCTAGCGAGAGAAGTTAATGTCGATATTTTTCGCCATTAGATATGTCTCGTTACTACTTCCAGTCTTTTCGCTAACCTTGAACCTTCTAGGTATTTAGAAAAGTTTATTTGTTGTTGACTTGCCCTCCGTCTGTCTGTCTGCCTGTCCGTCTGTATGTATGTTCTTTCAACTTCCTGGGGGCCAGCTGTGCAGACAACCCTACCAAATGGCCTAAAGTAGCCTATGGCGATATCTACACCTACATAGTGGAATCTCCAGGGTTGTATAAATATCCAAATGCAGAAGAATATTATAGCTGTTATTTAGACAGATACATCTCACTAGTCCTTACTACAAACTAACTAGCAAGCTTTATGCAATACACATAGCTAGTTAGATACAAACAAGTGCTTGCCATTTACTGGTGATGAAGTGCTTCGAACACACAATGCATCGTGCAACCGGAGACCACAGATTATCAGCATTGTCGTGAAATAGCCTGAAATTATGAGGTTCTTCTAACCGGCTCCTCTGGCTGGTAATGAGGTTCTTCTAACCGGGTTCTTGGGCTGTTGATGAGGTTCTTCTAACCGGGTACTTGGGCTGTTGATGAGGTTCTTCTAACCGGGTCCTTTGGCAGATAATGAGGTTCTTCTAACTGGGTCCTTGGGCTGTTGATGAGGTTCTTCTAACCGGGTCCTTGGGCTGTTGATGAGGTTCCTCTAACCGGGTTCTTGGGCTGTTGATGAGGTTCTTCTAACCGGGTCCTTTGGCAGATAATGAGGTTCTTCTAACCGGGTCCTTTGGCAGATAATGAGGTTCTTCTAACCGAGTCCTTGGGCTGTTGATGAGGTTCTTCTAACCGGGTCCTTGGGCTGTTGATGAGGTTCTTCTAACCGGGTCCTTGGGCTGTTGATGAGGTTCTTCTAACCGGGTCCTTGGGCTGTTGATGAGGTTCTTCATAGGGCTGGCTCTGACTACATGTGTGGGTATGGATATGCAGACCCGTGAGCCCTCCCCCCATGATGACTTCACCCCCATCAAAGTTGCCCAACTTGCTCTAATTTGAATGCTTGTTCTGGTCTCCTGTTGTCATTGTTTTAGTCAGGATATGTTTCTCATTATTTCCAAGTTTCCATGGCTTCTAAAGTCCAGATCTAAGAAATACTTTCAGTGAAGATTCTCCATTGAGCATATATTTTATATATTTAAGTTCTGGACGAGGCTTAATTTGTGTCCTGGAAATGCTTCAGGCTTGATGCTCTGGGTATGAGATTCACTGGAGCAAATGCATTTCCATCTGAATATAATAAATCACAGAGTGTGGCAGAAATGAGTGACATCTCTCACTGGAACTAGCTGAGCCGGCTCTGCTGTGAAAGAGAAGTGTCATGATGCATATTTCAAAGTTACACAACCCCCCCCCCCCCCAATGCTGCGCTGAACTCCGTCCTATACTAGGAAACATGTCTTATTCAGCAACTATCATGTGATTGTGTCTCTGACTGTAGCTGAGCCCACACACTGCAGTAGAGCACGGTAAAGATCTGAACCAGAGGCTTAATGCATTGAGAGGTGACAGTCCATTAGTTCAACAGCTTTGGATGCAGGTCTCATCTCGCCAGTGAAGTACTGGTGTGGTGCGACTCTTGTTTCCTTAATTAGGTGTGTTGAGCTGAAGACATCCCACTAGTCTAACAGGCAGCATGAGATGAACACATCCCACTAGTCTAACAGGCAGCATGAGATGAACACATCCCACTAGTCTAACAGGCAGCATGAGATGAACACATCCCACTAGTCTAACAGGCAGCATGAGATGAACACATCCCACTAGTCTAACAGGCAGCATGAGATGAACACATCCCACTAGTCTAACAGGCAGCATGAGATGAACACAGCCCACTAGTCTAACATGAGCTGAACACAGCCCACTAGTCTAACATGAGATGAACACATCCCACTAGTCTAACAGGCAGCATGAGATGGACACATCCTGCTAGTCTAACATGCGATGAACACATCCCACTAGTCTAACATGAGATGAACACATCCCACTAGTCTAACATGAGATGAACACATCCCACTAGTCTAACATGAGATGAACACATCCCACTAGTCTAACATGAGATGAACACAGCCCACTAGTCTAACATGAGATGAACACATCCCACTAGTCTAACATGAGATGAACACAGCCCACTAGTCTAACATGAGGTGAACACAGCCCACTAGTCTAGCATGAGATGAACACAGCCCACTCTCTCCTTACTCCATTCAGACCCCCCCCCCTCTGAATTCTCCAGTCCCCCGACACAGAGGGAGGGAATGGTAACCAGCTGTCTTTGCTGGGTATCGGTGGCGGTGTCGACCATCTTGTTTTCCTTAATGTCAGAGTAGTCTTAGATGATGTTGATGCTGGGTTTCCCTGAGTTTCCCTGAGTTCCGCCCCAAGCCGAGCCCAATGATGTTTGATGTTGAATTGAAACCATGTGGCTGTCGGGGAAGCAAGCAGTAAATCATCTGTAAATCTAAGGGTATGTAGAATCATTCTCCTGTTTCAGGAAAATGGATGGATATGAGAACTAGTCAGCTAGCGCTGAAGGACTTCTCAGACAGGCATCTTCTTATTTTTTGTTGTTTACCCCTTTTTCTCCCCAATTTCGTGGTATCCAATTGTTTTAGTAGCTACTATCTTGTCTCATCGCTGCAACTCCCATACGGGCTCGGGAGAGACGAAGGTTGAAAGTCATACGTCCTCCGATACCCAACCCAACCAAGCCGCACTGCTTCTTAACACAGCACGCATCCAACCTGGAAGCCAGCCGCACCAATGTGTTGGAGCAAACACCGTGCACGTGGCAACCTTGGTTAGCGCGCACTGCGCCCGGCCCGCCACAGGAGTCACTGGTGCGCGATGAGACAAGGACGCTAGGCCAATTGTGTGTCGCCCCACGGACCTCCCGGTCGCGGCCGGTTACGACAGAGCCTGGGCGCGAACCCAGGGTCTCTGCGCCACCCGGGAGGCCTAGGATAGCATCTTCTGCGTTAAGGATATGTCTATTCAATCCCATCTTTATTATCTACATTTGAAGAATTCCAATTGCTGTCCGGGTATAAGATAAATTGTACAAAATAATCGTCTAAAAAAAGTTTCACTTCCCTCAACAATTTCTCTGAAAACGCAGTTCACTTATTTGGGTGTTAGTATACAAACATCTCTGCACGGCCTGGTGAAGGTTTTATTATGAGTACATTCACAAGGAGGTTGGGAACGAGATTTAAACATTTGGCCGCATGGGTTTCAGCCTGTTTCCTTGCAAACTAGGGTCGCTTCCATAAAACATTAATGTGTTGCCATGTATTTGACGGCAGGGTAGCCTAGTGGTTAGAGTGTAGAGGCGGCAGGTAGCCTAGTGGTTAGAGTGTAGAGGAGGCAGGTAGCCTAGTGGTTAGAGTGTAGAAGAGGCAGGTAGCCTAGTGGTTAGAGGCAGGTAGCCTAGTGGTTAGAGGCAGGTAGCCTAGTGGTTAGAGGCAGGTAGCCTAGTGGTTAGAGGCAGGTAGCCTAGTGGTTAGAGGCAGGTAGCCTAGTGGTTAGAGCGTTGGACTAGTAACCAGCAGGTAGCCTAGTGGTTAGAGCGTTGGACTAGTAACCAGCAGGTAGCCTAGTGGTTAGAGTGTTGGACTAGTAACCAGCAAGTAGCCTAGTGGTTAGAGGCAGGTAGCCTAGTGGTTAGAGTGTGGAGGCGGCAGGTAGCCTAGTGGTTAGAGCGTTGGACTAGTAACCAGCAGCTAGCCTAGTGGTTAGAGCGTTGGACTAGTAACCAGCAGGTAGCCTAGTGGTTAGAGCGTTGGACTAGTAACCAGCAGGTAGCCTAGTGGTTAGAGTGTTGGACTAGTAACCAGCAGGTAGCCTAGTGGTTAGAGTGTTGGACTAGTAACCAGCAGGTAGCCTAGTGGTTAGAGCGTTGGACTAGTAACCAGCAGGTAGCCTAGTGGTTAGAGTGTTGGACTAGTAACCAGCAAGTAGCCTAGTGGTTAGAGGCAGGTAGCCTAGTGGTTAGAGTGTGGAGGCGGCAGGTAGCCTAGTGGTTAGAGCGTTGGACTAGTAACCAGCAGGTAGCCTAGTGGTTAGAGTGTTGGACTAGTAACCAGCAGGTAGCCTAGTGGTTAGAGTGTTGGACTAGTAACCAGCAGGTAGCCTAGTGGTTAGAGCGTTGGACTAGTAACCAGCAGGTAGCCTAGTGGTTAGAGCGTTGGACTAGTAACCAGCAGGTAGCCTAGTGGTTAGAGTGTTGGACTAGTAACCAGCAGGTAGCCTAGTGGTTAGAGTGTTGGACTAGTAACCAGCAGGTAGCCTAGTGGTTAGAGTGTTGGACTAGTAACCAGCAGGGAGCCTAGTGGTTAGAGTGTTGGACTAGTAACCAGCAGGTAGCCTAGTGGTTAGAGTGTTGGACTAGTAACCAGCAGGTAGCAGTCTTTCCAGTCACTCCCTTTTAGATCATGGTTTGGTCCGTCTACTTCAGTCTCTTAGAACTATTGAGCAAGGACTTGTTTCCTATTAGACTGCAGGGTGTTATTTTCTGGTATATCTAATAAGAAATGTATTGTATTTTGATCCTATTATTTCTAATACACTTCTCAACCTTCCTAAAATTCTCTATTGTAACTGGAAATGACATCTTCGTACCTCTCTGTGGCATAGCAAGTCTGTTACTTCCGCTAATAAAGCTTTTGAGTCTAGTTTGCCTGGTTTGCAAAATGGGTCAATCTAGGAGATACAGTGGGGCAAAAATGTATTTGGTCAGCCACCAGTTGTGCAAGTTCTCCCACTTAAAAAGATGAGAGAGGCCTGTAATTTTCATCATAGGTACACTTCAACTATGACAGACAAAATGAGGAAAAAAAATCCAGAAAATCACATTGTAGGATTTTTAATGAATTTATTTGCAAATTATGATGGAAAATAAGTATTTGGTCGATAACAAAAGTTTCTCAATCCTTTGTTAAATACTTTTTTGCCCCACTGTATATTTGCTATGTCCCTGATCAGTTTGTTGAAAACACACAACAAAAAATAACATTCAATATAAATCCCAACACCTGTCAACACACAGCTGGACTTACCCTGCCGCCTCTTTCTCCCGCTGTACTATTTACAAACAAAAACACGTGACTGGCTCAACTGTTCTGGAGAACGACAGTAAGCTTCATAATGTGACTGGCTCAACTGTTCTGGAGAACGACAGTAAGCTTCATAATGTGACTGGCTCAACTGATCTGGAGAACGACAGTAAGCTTCATAATGTGACTGGCTCAACTGTTCTGGACTACGACAGTAAGCTTCATAATGTGACTGGCTCAACTGTTCTGGACTACGACAGTAAGCTTCATAACGTGACTGGCTCAACTGTTCTGGAGAACGACAGTAAGCTTCATAATGTGACTGGCTCAACTGTTCTGGAGAACGACAGTAAGCTTCATAACGTGACTGGCTCAACTGTTCTGGAGAACGACAGTAAGCTTCATAACGTGACTGGCTCAACTGTTCTGGAGAACGACAGTAAGCTTCATAATGTGACTGGCTCAACTGTTCTGGAGAACGACAGTAAGCTTCATAATGTGACTGGCTCAACTGTTCTGGAGAACGACAGTAAGCTTCATAATGTGACTGGCTCAACTGTTCTGGAGAACGACAGTAAGCTTCATAATGTGACTGGCTCAACTGTTCTGGACTACGACAGTAAGCTTCATAATGTGACTGGCTCAACTGTTCTGGAGAACGACAGTAAGCTTCATAATGTGACTGGCTCAACTGTTCTGGAGAACGACAGTAAGCTTCATAATGTGACTGGCTCAACTGTTCTGGAGAACGACAGTAAGCTTCATAATGTGACTGGCTCAACTGTTCTGGAGAACGACAGTAAGCTTCATAATGTGACTGGCTCAACTGTTCTGGAGAACGACAGTAAGCTTCATAACGTGACTGGCTCAACTGTTCTGGACTACGACAGTAAGCTTCATAATGTGACTGGCTCAACTGTTCTGGACTACGACAGTAAGCTTCATAATGTGACTGGCTCAACTGTTCTGGAGAACGACAGTAAGCTTCATAATGTGACTGGCTCAACTGTTCTGGAGAACGACAGTAAGCTTCATAACGTTACTGGCTCAACTGTTCTGGACTACGACAGTAAGCTTCATAACGTGACTGGCTCAACTGTTCTGGAGAACGACAGTAAGCTTCATAACGTGACTGGCTCAACTGTTCTGGACTACGACAGTAAGCTTCATAATGTGACTGGCTAAACTGTTCTGGAGAACGACAGTAAGCTTCATAACGTGACTGGCTCAACTGTTCTGGAGAACGACAGTAAGCTTCATAACTTGCCTGGCTCAACTGTTCTGGAGAACGACAGTAAGCTTCATAATGTGACTGGCTCAACTGTTCTGGAGAACGACAGTAAGCTTCATAATGTGACTGGCTCAACTGTTCTGGAGAACGACAGTAAGCTTCATAATGTGACTGGCTCAACTGTTCTGGAGAACGACAGTAAGCTTCATAACGTGACTGGCTCAACTGTTCTGGAGAACGACAGTAAGCTTCATAATGTGACTGGCTCAACTGTTCTGGACTACGACAGTAAGCTTCATAATGTGACTGGCTCAACTGTTCTGGACTACGACAGTAAGCTTCATAACGTGACTGGCTCAACTGTTCTGGAGAACGACAGTAAGCTTCATAATGTGACTGGCTCAACTGTTCTGGAGAACGACAGTAAGCTTCATAATGTGACTGGCTCAACTGTTCTCGAGAACGACAGTAAGCTTCATAACGTGACTGGCTCAACTGTTCTGGACTACGACAGTAAGCTTCATAACGTGACTGGCTCAACTGTTCTGGAGAACGACAGTAAGCTTCATAACGTGACTGGCTCAACTGTTCTGGAGAACGACAGTAAGCTTCATAATGTGACTGGCTCAACTGTTCTGGAGAACGACAGTAAGCTTCATAACGTGACTGGCTCAACTGTTCTGGAGAACGACAGTAAGCTTCATAACGTGACTGGCTCAACTGTTCTGGAGAACGACAGTAAGCTTCATAACGTGACTGGCTCAACTGTTCTGGAGAACGACAGTAAGCTTCATAACGTGACCAGTGACATGAAGAACGTCTTCTTTATCTCCTAACGTAAGTGGACTGCAGGTATTCACTTAAAAAAATTAGCTACAAATATTTAAATGTTTTGGAAAAAACGACTAAGAAATTGTTTCAGCAGTATTGGAAAAACCAGCCCATGGCTATTTCCTGATACGGTATATACCGCGTAAGCCTACTCGTAAATGTTCGGATCATCTTCGGATCAGGCAAGGGGACACTAATCGTGTGGCGACGGTGCTCCCTGTCCGCTTGTCTTTGCGACAGGGCTACAGGTCCTCATCCAGAATATAGCTCGTGTACGTAGCTCGTGTACGTAGCTCGTGTACGTAGCTCGTGTACGTAGCTCGTGTATGTAGCTCGTGTATGTAGCTTGTGTACGTAGCTCGTGTATGTAGCAAGTAGAGCCCGGCTGCGAAGCCGAGACCGTACCAACAATTTATCAAGGACAATGTTACTGATATCGATAATCAGGGTAAGTAGCCTATACTAGAGAAATATGACGTTTTGATATTAAATGTCTGCCAATATTGCTAACAAGTACAACTTTTAATATTTACAACATTCAAAATAGTAGTTTTAATGGTATGGTAATATACAAATGTATTCTAACCGGTTTCACATTAATGTTCGATACATATCGGTCTATTTATCGTTAGGATAATTCAATCTATTTATCTTGATGTGGATGTTTTTGACCATATCGCCCAGTTCTACCTTGTAGTGACAACGCTCTGTTCTCTCTCTCATGGCTACACGTCGTTCATCAGGGCTCTGTGGCTGTTTGCCCACACACACACACTCACCCCATTTCCTCCTCTCTCAGGGCTACACGTCATTCTGGAACGACTGCATCTCGTCGGGGCTGCGTGGCTGCATGCTCATAGAGCTGGCCATCAGAGGACGACTACAGCTGGAGACCTGTGGCATGAGGAGGAAAAGCCTGCTCGCCAGGAAGGTAGGGGATCCTGAACAACCGGCTGCTGTGTGTGTGTGTGTGTGTGTGTGTGTGTGTGTGTGTGTGTGTGTGTGTGTGTGTGTGTGTGTGTGTGTGTGTGTGTGTGTGTGTGTGTGTGTGTGTGTGTGTGTGTGTGTGTGTGTGTGTGTGTGTGTGTGTGTGTGTGTGTGTGTGTGTGTGTGTGTGTGTGTGTGTGTGTGTGTGTGTTGCCAGCGAGGTGTTGCACATCCTTATCTATAGTCGGATTACATGACATTTACAACACTCCTGTGTTGCGCAAACAAAATAAAGCCACCTTATGCTGGATGAGATGGGGAAATAAAGGACATTTTGCTGGATGAGATGGGGAAATAAAGGACATTTTGCTGGATGAGATGGAGAAATAAAGGACATTATGCTGGATGAGATGGGGAAATAAAGGACATTATGATGGATGAGATGGAGAAATAAAGGACATTTTGCTGGATGAGATGGGGAAATAAAGGACATTTTGCTGGATGAGATGGAGAAATAAAGGACATTATGATGGATGAGATGGAGAAATAAAGGACATTATGATGGATGAGATGGAGAAATAAAGGACATTATGATGGATGAGGTGGAGAAATAAAGGACATTATGCTGCATGAGATGGAGAAATAAAGAACATTTTGCTGGATGAGATGGGGAAATAAAGGACATTTTGCTGCATGAGATGGAGAAATAAAGGACATTATGATGGATGAGGTGGAGAAATAAAGGACATTTTGCTGCATGAGATGGAGAAATAAAGGACATTATGATGGATGAGATGGAGAAATAAAGGACATTATGCTGCATGAGATGGGGAAATAAAGGACATTTTGCTGGATGAGATGGGGAAATAAAGGACATTTTGCTGGATGAGATGGAGAAATAAAGGACATTATGCTGGATGAGATGGGGAAATAAAGGACATTATGCTGCATGAGATGGAGAAATAAAGGACATTATGATGGATGAGATGGAGAAATAAAGGACATTATGATGGATGAGATGGAGAAATAAAGGACATTTTGCTGGATGAGATGGGGAAATAAAGGACATTTTGCTGGATGAGATGGGGAAATAAAGGACATTTTGCTGCATGAGATGGAGAAATAAAGGACATTATGCTGGATGAGATGGAGAAATAAAGGACATTTTGCTGGATGAGATGGAGAAATAAAGGACATTTTGCTGGATGAGATGGGGAAATAAAGGACATTTTGCTGGATGAGATGGGGAAATAAAGGACATTTTGCTGGATGAGATGGAGAAATAAAGGACATTTTGCTGGATGAGATGGAGAAATAAAGGACATTTTGCTGGATGAGATGGAGAAATAAAGGACATTTTGCTGGATGAGATGGAGAAATAAAGGACATTTTGCTGGATGAGATGGAGAAATAAAGGACATTTTGCTGGATGAGATGGAGAAATAAAGGACATTATGCTGCATGAGATGGGGAAATAAAGGACATTTTGCTGGATGAGATGGGGAAATAAAGGACATTATGATGGATGAGATGGGGAAATAAAGGACATTATGATGGATGAGATGGGGAAATAAAGGACATTATGCTGGATGAGATGGGGAAATAAAGGACTTTTTGCTGCATGAGATGGGGAAATAAAGGACATTTTGCTGCATGAGATGGGGAAATAAAGGACATTTTGCTGGATGAGATGGGGAAATAAAGGACATTTTGCTGGATGAGATGGGGAAATAAAGGACATTTTGCTGGATGAGATGGAGAAATAAAGGACATTTTGCTGCATGAGATGGGGAAATAAAGGACATTTTGCTGGATGAGATGGGGAAATAAAGGACATTTTGCTGGATGAGATGGGGAAATAAAGGACATTTTGCTGGATGAGATGGGGAAATAAAGGACATTTTGCTGGATGAGATGGAGAAATAAAGGACATTTTGCTGGATGAGATGGAGAAATAAAGGACATTTTGCTGCATGAGATGGGGAAATAAAGGACATTTTGCTGGATGAGATGGGGAAATAAAGGACATTTTGCTGGATGAGATGGGGAAATAAAGGACATTTTGCTGGATGAGATGGGGAAATAAAGGACATTTTGCTGCATGAGATGGGGAAATAAAGGACATTTTGCTGGATGAGATGGGGAAATAAAGGACATTTTGCTGGATGAGATGGAGAAATAAAGGACTTTATGATGGATGAGGTGGAGAAATAAAGGACTTTATGCTGGATGAGATGGAGAAATAAAGGACTTTATGCTGGATGAGATGGAGAAATAAAGGACATTATGATGGATGAGGTGGAGAAATAAAGGACTTTATGCTGGATGAGATGGAGAAATAAAGGACATTATGCTGGATGAGATGGAGAAATAAAGGACATTATGATGGATGAGGTGGAGAAATAAAGGACTTTATGCTGGATGAGATGGAGAAATAAAGGACATTATGCTGGATGAGATGGAGAAATAAAGGACATTATGCTGGATGAGATGGAGAAATAAAGGACATTATGCTGGATGAGATGGAGAAATAAAGGACATTATGCTGGATGAGATGGAGAAATAAAGGACATTATGCTGGATGAGATGGAGAAATAAAGGACATTATGCTGGATGAGATGGAGAAATAAAGGACATTATGCTGGATGAGGTGGAGAAATAAAGGACTTAGATGCTTCTCCACGGCCACGTACACCCCTACCAGCACCGCGGACACCCCTACCAGCTCCCCGGACACCCCTACCAGCTCCCCGGACACCCCTACCAGCTCCGCGGACACCCCTACCAGCTCCGCGGACACCCCTACCAGCACCGCGGACACCCCTACCAGCTCCGCGGACACCCCTACCAGCTCTGCGGACACCCCTACCAGCTCTGCGGACACCCCTACCAGCTCTACGGACACCCCTCCCAGCTCTACGGACACCCCTCCCAGCTCTACGGACACCCTTCCCAGCTCTACGGACACCCCTACCAGCTCTACGGACACCCCTACCAGCTCTGCGGACACCCCTCCAGCTCTGCGGACACCCCTACCAGCTCCTCGGACACCCCTACCAGCTCCTCGGACACCCCTACCAGCTCCTCGGACACCCCTACCAGCGCCGCGGACACCCCTCCCAGCGCCGCGGACACCCCTCCCAGCGCCGCGGACACCCCTACCACGGCCATGGACACCCCTACCAGCTCTGCGGACACCACGGCCACGGACACCCCCGATAGTGGATCTCACTGAACAATTGTAGGCAACACTGGCTGTTAATCCCCCCCCCCCACCCAAACAAATTGAAGCCAGTTTACTCCGTGTAGAGAGCCCCCACACCCCCAAGTAAGGCAAGGCACTTAACTCCCCATATTAGCTCCTCTTTAATGTGTGTTGTGTTGGGCTGGGAGGTGGAGCAGAGCAGAAGACACAGTTCCAGTGGAACATTCTGCAGGTGGTCTGGAAGCCATCACATGGCAGTATCTGTTTGAATGTTAAATGACGAGACAGAGGCATCGATGCGAGTAACCAGTCTTGTTCAGTACATTACATATACATCCGGGTATCTCAAGCACACCGGTAAAAACACTGGAGTTGCAGTAATTAACATTGACCAACAGATGGCATCACTGTGCCATCTTACACCCATAACATTATCGTTGGATTCTGATTGTATGTAACCTATACCCTAGTTGGATTCTGACTGTATGTATCCTTTACCCTAGTTGGATTCTGACTGTATGTAACCTATACCCTAGTTGGATTCTGACTGTATGTAACCTATACCCTAGTTGGATTCTAATTCTGACTGTATGTATCCTATACCCTAGTTGGATTCTAATTCTGACTGTATGTAGCCTATACCCTAGTTGGATTCTAATTCTGACTGTATGTAGCCTATACCCTAGTTGGATTCTGACTGTATGTAGCCTATACCCTAGTTGGATTCTGACTGTATGTAGCCTATACCCTAGTTGGATTCTGACTGTATGTAGCCTATACCCTAGTTGGATTCTGACTGTATGTAGCCTATACCCTAGTTGGATTCTGACTGTATGTATCCTATACCCTAGTTGGATTCTGACTGTATGTAGCCTATACCCTAGTTGGATTCTGACTGTATGTAGCCTATACCCTAGTTGGATTCTGACTGTATGTATCCTATACCAAAGTTGGATTCTGACTGTATGTAGCCTATACCCTAGTTGGATTCTGACTGTATGTATCCTATACCCTAGTTGGATTCTAATTCTGACTGTATGTAGCCTATACCGTAGTTGGATTCTAATTCTGACTGTATGTAGCCTATACCCTAGTTGGATTCTAATTCTGACTGTATGTTTATTTTATTTTTATTTAACCTTTATTTAACTTGGCAAGTCAGTTAAGAACAAATTCTTATTTTCAATGACGGCCTAGGAACTGTGGGTTAACTGCCTGTTCAGGGGCAGAATGACAGATTTGTACCTTGTCAGCTTGGGGATTTGAACTTGCAACCTTTCGGTTACTAGTCCAACGCTCTCTAACCACTAGGCTACCCTGCCGCCTATACCCTAGTTTGATTCTGACTGTATATAGCCTATACCCTAGTTGGATTCTGACTGTATGTAGCCTATACCCTAGTTGGATTCTGATTCTGACTGTATGTAGCCTATACCCTAGTTGGATTCTGATTCTGACTGTATGTAGCCTATACCCTAGTTGGATTCTGATTCTGACTGTATGTATCCTATACCCTAGTTGGATTCTGACTGTATGTAGCCTATACCCTAGTTAGATTCTGACTGTATGTAACCTATACCCTCGTGGGATTCTGATTCTGACTGTATGTAGCCTATACCCTAGTTGGATTCTGATTCTGACTGTATATAGCCTATACCCTAGTTGGATTCTGATTCTGACTGTATGTAGCCTATACCCTAGTTGGATTCTGACTGTATGTAACCTATACCCTAGTTGGATTATGACTGTATGTAACCTATACCCTAGTTGGATTCTGACTGTATATAGCCTATACCCTAGTTGGATTCTGACTGTATGTAACCTATACCCTCGTGGGATTCTGATTCTGACTGTATGTAGCCTATACCCTAGTTGGATTCTGACTGTATGTAACCTATACCCTAGTTGGATTCTGACTGTATATAGCCTATACCCTAGTTTGATTCTGACTGTATGTAACCTATACCCTCGTGGGATTCTGATTCTGACTGTGTGGTTCTATTGTCTCCAGGTGATCTGTAAGTCAGATGCTCCGACAGGGGACGTGCTATTGGACGAGGCTCTCAAACACGTGAAGGAGACCCAGCCCCCAGAGACGGTGCAGAGCTGGATTGAGCTGCTCAGCGGTGAGTGTGTTAGAGGTTCACTACTAACAGAGTGGTCTCAGCCACCAAACAGAGGTTCACTACTAACAGAGTGGTCTCAGCCACCAGACAGAGGTTCACTACCAACAGAGTGGTCTCAGCCCCCAGTCAGAGGTTCACTACTAACAGAGTGGTCTCAGCCACCAGACAGAGAGGTTCACTACTAACAGAGTGGTCTCAGCCACCAGACAGAGGTTTACTGTTAACAGAGTGGTCTCAGCCACCAGACAGAGGTTCACTACTAACAGAGTGGTCTCAGCCAGGCCACCAGACAGAGGTTCACTACTAACAGAGTGGTCTCAGCCACCAGACAGAGTTTCACTACTAACAGAGTGGTCTCAGCCACCAGACAGAGGTTCACTACTAACAGAGTGGTCTCAGCCACCAGACAGAGGTTCACTACTAACAGAGTGGTCTCAGCCACCAGACAGAGATTCACTACTAACAGAGTGGTCTCAGCCCCCAGACAGAGTTTCACTACTAACAGAGTGGTCTCAGCCACCAGACAGAGGTTCACTACTAACAGAGTGGTCTCAGCCACCAGATAGAGGTTCACTACTAACAGAGTGGTCTCAGCCACCAGACAGAGGTTCACTACTAACAGAGTGGTCTCAGCCACCAGACAGAGGTTCACTACTAACAGAGTGGTCTCAGCCACCAGACAGAGGTTCACTACTAACAGAGTGGTCTCAGCCCCCAGTCAGAGGTTCACTACTAACAGAGTGGTCTCAGCCACCAGACAGAGGTTCACTACTAACAGAGTGGTCTCAGCCCCCAGTCAGAGGTTCACTACTAACAGAGTGGTCTCAGCCACCAGATAGAGGTTCACTACTAACAGAGTGGTCTCAGCCACCAGACAGAGTTTCACTACTAACAGAGTGGTCTCAGCCACCAGACAGAGGTTCACTACTAACAGAGTGGTCTCAGCCACCAGACAGAAGTTCACTACTAAAAGAGTGGTCTCAGCCCCCAGTCAGAGGTTCACTACTAACAGAGTGGTCTCAGCCACCAGACAGAGGTTCACTACTAACAGAGTGGTCTCAGCCACCAGACAGAGGTTCACTACTAACAGAGTGGTCTCAGCCACCAGACAGAGGTTCACTACCAACAGAGTGGTCTCAGCCACCAGACAGAGGTTCACTACCAACAGAGTGGTCTCAGCCACCAGACAGAGGTTCACTACTAACAGAGTGGTCTCAGCCACCAGACAGAGGTTCACTACTAACAGAGTGGTCTCAGCCACCAGACAGAAGTTTACTACTAAAAGAGTGGTCTCAGCCCCCAGTCAGAGGTTCACTACTAACAGAGCGGTCTCAGCCCCCAGTCAGAGGTTCACTACTAACAGAGTGGTCTCAGCCCCCAGTCAGAGGTTCACTACTAACAGAGTGGTCTCAGCCACCAGACAGAGGTTCACTACTAACAGAGTGGTCTCAGCCCCCAGACAGAGGTTCACTACTAACAGAGTGGTCTCAGCCAGGCCACCAGACAGAGGTTCACTACTAACAGAGTGGTCTCAGCCCCCAGTCAGAGGTTCACTACTAACAGAGTGGTCTCAGCCCCCAGTCAGAGGTTCACTACTAACAGAGTGGTCTCAGCCACCAGACAGAGGTTCACTACTAACAGAGTGGTCTCAGCCACCAGACAGAGGTTCACTACTAACAGAGTGGTCTCAGCCACCAGACAGAGGTTCACTACTAACAGAGTGGTCTCAGCCACCAAACAGAGGTTCACTACTAACAGAGTGGTCTCAGCCACCAGACAGAGGTTCACTACTAACAGAGTGGTCTCAGCCACCAGACAGAGGTTCACTACTAACAGAGTGGTCTCAGCCACCAGACAGAGGTTCACTACTAACAGAGTGGTCTCAGCCACCAGACAGAGGTTCACTACTAACAGAGTGGTCTCAGCCCCCAGTCAGAGGTTCACTACCAACAGAGTGGTCTCAGCCACCAGACAGAGGTTCACTACTAACAGAGTGGTCTCAGCCCCCAGTCAGAGGTTCACTACTAACAGAGTGGTCTCAGCCACCAGACAGAGGTTCACTACTAACAGAGTGGTCTCAGCCCCCAGTCAGAGGTTCACTACTAACAGAGTGGTCTCAGCCACCAGACAGAGGTTCACTACTAACAGAGTGGTCTCAGCCCCCAGTCAGAGGTTCACTACTAACAGAGTGGTCTCAGCCACCAGACAGAGGTTCACTACTAACAGAGTGGTCTCAGCCCCCAGACAGAGGTTCACTACTAACAGAGTGGTCTCAGCCACCAGACAGAGGTTCACTACTAACAGAGTGGTCTCAGCCACCAGACAGAGGTTCACTACTAACAGAGTGGTCTCAGCCACCAGACAGAGGTTCACTACTAACAGAGTGGTCTCAGCCACCAGACAGAGGTTCACTACTAACAGAGTGGTCTCAGCCCCCAGTCAGAGGTTCACTACTAACAGAGTGGTCTCAGCCAGGCCACCAGACAGAGGTTCACTACTAACAGAGTGGTCTCAGCCAGGCCACCAGACAGAGGTTCACTACTAACAGAGTGGTCTCAGCCACCAGACAGAGGTTCACTACTAACAGAGTGGTCTCAGCCACCAGACAGAGGTTCACTACTAACAGAGTGGTCTCAGCCACCAGACAGAGGTTCACTACTAACAGAGTGGTCTCAGCCACCAGACAGAGGTTCACTACTAACAGAGTGGTCTCAGCCACCAGACAGAGGTTCACTACTAACAGAGTGGTCTCAGCCACCAGACAGAGGTTCACTACCAACAGAGTGGTCTCAGCCCCCAGTCAGAGGTTCACTACTAACAGAGTGGTCTCAGCCACCAGACAGAGGTTCACTACTAACAGAGTGGTCTCAGCCACCAGACAGAGGTTCACTACTAACAGAGTGGTCTCAGCCACCAGACAGAGGTTCACTACTAACAGAGTGGTCTCAGCCCCCAGTCAGAGGTTCACTACTAACAGAGTGGTCTCAGCCACCAGACAGAGGTTCACTACTAACAGAGTGGTCTCAGCCAAGAAATGTATCATTATATACGTCTTCTCTTTGTTGTAACTTCATTGGGTTACAGAGTTAATTTTTACAGTTAATTCATTGAGCTGTATCTAAATATATTTTCTTTCTAGTTATTTACATATGTACAAGAGTAATTGTATTATATTTCATGTTAAGGAGATTGAGAACTATGTACATATTTCTGTTGGTTATTGGTTAGTGTTGGATTACGCTGTTGACTTTAAGTACCAGAATGCCTTGCGACAGGAAGTTAACTGCCGCGTTCTCGTTTAATTTTTTTTTTTTTTTATGTACAAGTGACAAGTAATTTATCCTGGCTTTCTCTATCAACTTTTATTTTATTGTTTTATAGAATCTAAAGTGGTGAAATGTAATGTGAGCAGGTATTTATTAATAAAATACGCTTTCATCTCACAACCGACGTCCCGAGTCGTTACTTTGAAGATAGTCATTTTATACTCTTATCATGCCACCGATCATACTCCGATCATACCAAGTACGCTCACTGTGAAGATGACACAGGACAGAGCATCTTCTACATCGTATTGATTTAAGTCATTAACTCAGACGGACAGGCTTTTGTTGCCTGAGACCTCATGGAGGAAGTGGTACTCTATTGGCTGGCATCTCTGAGGGTCCAAAGGTCATATAGAAGCTTCTGGAGAAAGTTGGGGGAGTCTCAGCAAGG
This sequence comes from Oncorhynchus clarkii lewisi, assembly GCF_045791955.1. Taxonomy (NCBI): domain Eukaryota; kingdom Metazoa; phylum Chordata; class Actinopteri; order Salmoniformes; family Salmonidae; genus Oncorhynchus; species Oncorhynchus clarkii. Next base: position 168,003 of record NW_027261130.1, on the reverse strand, counting down.
CCAACTACCAAAAAAAAGCGGTTCAAAGTGTCTCGGTTGTTGGAAAAACACAGGAGGGAAATCAGCTCAGCCAACAAGGGATTTGACATCTGAAATGTCATGTTTTTATTGTTTTTTTTTAATGTTACCAGGCCAGCTCTACTATTTGACAAAAATATAGTGCAATGATGTAGTCACCCAACCGTGTGGCAGAGTCCAGACCCACGCCTGAGATCTGGCTTATCACAACTCTGGATTGGTTAAGGCCTAGTTGTAATAGTAGGCTATATTCTGTTTATTTTATTTATTTTCATTTTTAGATTTAAACTAATGTTTATGGCTACCTTTTTGTTGTTGTTGTAAAAGTTGCGCAATCAAACAACATCTGATGTTTTGGCTGTATTTCTGTTGTTTATAATTCCTCTGAAGACTCGTAGTCATAGCAAACATTCAAAGCCCACATCGTGTGGCCTTGCTACTGTTGTAACCATCAACCTGATTTATTACAATAAAAATAAGACAACGAATGAGATGCAACAAACTAAAAAGGCAATACAATGGAATTTGTTCTCTCTCTCTCTCTCTCTCTCTCTCTCTCTCTCTCTCTCTCTCTCTGTCTCTCTGTCTCTCTGTCTCTCTGTCTCTCTGTCTCTCTCTCTCTCTCTCTCTCTCTCTCTCTCTCTCTCTCTCTCTCTTCCCCTCCCCTGTAGGTCTTAACACCACTTCTATACGTCTTAACACCACTCCCCCCAATAGTTTTACAAAATAATCCATAGGGGATGGTTTTTGTCTTTTTGAAAGTTACATATCTTGAAAACGTGACTGCTGACAGTCCCAAAATGTTTTGCTTATGTCAGCAATGGTCTAATGAAACAAATACCTGTCCCCATTCCACTATAGGTCTTAACTCCTCTGTTCTCTTCTCCCTGTAGGTGAGACGTGGAACCCTCTGAAGCTTCACTATCAGCTGAGGAACGTGAGGGAGCGCCTGGCCAAGAACCTGGTGGAAAAGGGCGTGCTGACCACGGAGAAACAGAACTTCCTCCTCTTCGACATGACCACTCACCCGCTCACCAACAACAACATCAAACAACGCCTCATCAAGAGGGTTCAGGAGGCCGTGTTGGAGAAATGGGTCAACGACCCGCACCGCATGGACAAACGGATGCTCGCCCTCATCTTCCTGGCCCACTCGTCTGATGTCCTGGAGAATGCCTTTTCCCCTCTGCTGGACGACCAGTATGACCTGGCCATGAAGAGAGTACGGCAGCTCCTGGACCTGGAGCCAGAGGGGGAGAGCACGAAGACCAACGGCAATGAGTTGTTGTGGGCCGTGGTGGCCGCCTTTACCAAGTGACCTACCACCTTCAGACACCAGAGGGTGCTGTTGGTTAATGACGATGGTGGTGGGTATGGTGTGAAGGGAGAGGGAGACGACAGGACAGTTTGCGTGGAGGAGAGGGAGACGACAGGACAGTTTGCGTGGGTCAGAGAGGAGAGGGAGACGACAGGACAGTTTGCGTGGGACAGAGAGGAGAGTGCTCGTCCTGACTTGAGTTCACCTCTGCCTAGGCTTTTCTGAACAGAATAGGCCGCTCCAGACCTGTCCGACGATTTTCCTGTTTTCGTTCCTTGTAGATAACTCTCTCACTCCTTCCTCCATCATGGTATTTTGTGTCTCTGCGAGATGCTATATAATCGCTGACTTCTACAAACAAAAACACAAACAAAAACTCCCCTCTGATGGAGAAACGTTTTGGATACTGGACTGACTGAAAAATGAAGATTCAATCATCTTCCTCTTCCTCAGAAATGTCTTTCTTCAAAGTATGTTATGTATTTCTGTATTCTCTCCAGGTACCTAGCTCTTAACTCACTTTAACATGTATTAATCCACTGTTGTTCAGTGATGTACATACAGATTCCATGTTCGTGAAACATAGTAACACTATATGAACACTAGAGAATTTTTTTTTTTTGGGGGGGGGGGGTTGATTTCCTCTCCAACGTGATGATGACATCATGATGACATGGTCTGAAGTTTCCTGTTTCTGATTATACACTTATATTTTCTGAAAGAATGCTTCTCTCATGAAGGTGTTTGGGTTCCAGGTAAATGTGAGAGATCCGTGCTCCGTCTGAGTTCTACCTTACTACATAACTATATATATATATATATAACTTAGTGTCGTAGTGTACTATATAGGGAATAGTCTCTGTTAATTTTCAGATGAACTAAACCCTTCAGGCCAGTTTTTCGTCTCTAAAGAGTTCTGCTGAGGTAAAGACATCTGCATTCATAGGTTCGGTTTTCTCCGACACCCAAGAGTTCAGTCTTGTCTGTTTCGACTGGGAAGCATAAGGTAAGCTTGTGTCTATCTAGCTCTGGGAATCATCTTTGGACCAGGGCCCACTAGTGCACTATAGAGGGAACAGGGTCCCCCTAGTGCACTATAGAGAGAACAGGGTCTCCCTAGTGCACTATAGAGGGAGCAGGGCCCCCCTAGTGCACTATAGCGGGAGCAGGGCCCCCCTAGTGCACTATAGAGGGAACAGGGTCCCCCTAGTGCACTATAGACAGAACAGGGTCCCCCTAGTGCACTATAGACAGAACAGGGTCCCCCTAGTGCACTATAGAGGGAACAGGGTCCCCGTAGTGCACTATAGAGGGAACAGGGTCCCCCTAGTGCACTATAGAGGGAACAGGGTCCCCCTAGTGTGCTATAGAGGGAACAGGGCCCCCCTAGTGCACTATAGAAGGAACAGGGTCCCCCTAGTGCGCTATAGAGGGAACAGGGTCCCCCTAGTGCGCTATAGAGGGAACAGGGTCCCCTAGTGCACTATAGAGGGAACAGGGTCCCCCTAGTGCACTACAGAGGGAACAGGGCCCCCCTAGTGCACTACAGAGGGAACAGGGCCCCCCTAGTGCACTACAGAGGGAACAGGGCCCCCCTAGTGCACTACAGAGGGAGCAGGGTCCCCCTAGTGCGCTATAGAGGGAACAGGGTCCCCTAGTGCACTATAGAGGGAACAGGGCCCCCCTAGTGCACTACAGAGGGAACAGGGCCCCCCTAGTGCACTACAGAGGGAACAGGGCCCCCCTAGTGCACTACAGAGGGAACAGGGTCCCCGTAGTGCACTATAGAGGGAACAGGGTCCCCCTAGTGCGCTATAGAGAGAACAGGGTCCCCCTAGTGTGCTATAGAGGGAACAGGGTCCCCCTAGTGCGCTATAGAGGGAACAGGGTCCCCTAGTGCACTATAGAGGGAACAGGGTCCCCCTAGTGCACTACAGAGGGAACAGGGCCCCCCTAGTGCGCTATAGAGGGAACAGGGCCCTATTTGGGATGCAGACATTTGTCTGTGCCGTCTGAACGTGATTTCATAACGAAGAAACCGCTCCAATGATCCAGTACGGAATAAAAGGATCATCTCTTCTAGAACTTTCACCTGACTATCATGTTTCTTGAAGTCATTCAGTTTATTTTTTGTAACTTTCTCATAATCAATTTGTCATCAGTTGTTGTGTCTGTTCACTCCAAAGGTCTGAAATGAATAAAACAAATCAAAATGATGGATGGACCAACATTCCACTTCATTTGTTTTTGTATATAGTTATAGAGATGCTTTATGTATGTATTCAACCTCCGTCTGAGTAGCTTGTTTGAACTGGGAATGCAACTTTATTTTTTTTAAGAGGGCAGGGATTTTATCCTGCTTCCTGTTCTGAACTCGTATGGTCACTGTCAGGCCATAGGACAGTTAAGAACAAATTCTTATTTTCAATGACGGCCTAGGAACAGTGGGTTAAACTGCCTGTTCAGGGGCAGAACGACAGATTTTGTACCTTGTCAGCTCGGGGATTTGAACTTGCAACCTTTCAGGTTACTAGTCCAATGCTCTAACCACTAGACTACCTGATGGTTACTAGTCCAACACTCTAACCACTAGACTACCTGATGGTTACTAGTCCAACACTAACCACTAGGCTACCTGCTGGTTACTAGTCCAACACTCTAACCACTAGACTACCTGATGGTTACTAGTCCAACACTCTAACCACTAGGCTACCTGCTGGTTACTAGTCCAACACTCTAACCACTAGGCTACCTGCTGGTTACTAGTCCAACACTCTAACCACTAGGCTACCTGCTGGTTACTAGTCCAACACTCTAACCACTAGGCTACCTGCTGGTTACTAGTCCAACACTCTAACCACTAGGCTACCTGCCGCCTCTACACTCTAACCACTAGGCTACCTGCTGGTTACTAGTCCAACACTCTAACCACTAGGCTACCTGCTGGTTACTAGTCCAACACTCTAACCACTAGGCTACCTGCTGGTTACTAGTCCAACACTCTAACCACTAGGCTACCTGCTGGTTACTAGTCCAACACTCTAACCACTAGGCTACCTGCTGGTTACTAGTCCAACACTCTAACCACTAGGCTACCTGCCGCCTCTACACTCTAACCACTAGGCTACCTGCTGGTTACTAGTCCAACACTCTAACCACTAGACTACCTGCTGGTTACTAGTCCAACACTCTAACCACTAGGCTACCTGCTGGTTACTAGTCCAACACTCTAACCACTAGGCTACCTGCTGGTTACTAGTCCAACACTCTAACCACTAGGCTACCTGCTGGTTACTAGTCCAACACTCTAACCACTAGGCTACCTGCTGGTTACTAGTCCAACACTCTAACCACTAGGCTACCTGCTGGTTACTAGTCCAACACTCTAACCACTAGGCTACCTGCTGGTTACTAGTCCAACACTCTAACCACTAGGCTACCTGCTGGTTACTAGTCCAACACTCTAACCACTAGGCTACCTGCTGGTTACTAGTCCAACACTCTAACCACTAGGCTACCTGCTGGTTACTAGTCCAACACTCTAACCACTAGACTACCTGCTGGTTACTAGTCCAACACTCTAACCACTAGGCTACCTGCTGGTTACTAGTCCAACACTCTAACCACTAGGCTACCTGCTGGTTACTAGTCCAACACTCTAACCACTAGACTACCTGCTGGTTACTAGTCCAACACTAACCACTAGGCTACCTGCTGGTTACTAGTCCAACACTCTAACCACTAGGCTACCTACTGGTTACTAGTCCAACACTCTAACCACTAGGCTACCTGCTGGTTACTAGTCCAACACTCTAACCACTAGGCTTCCTGCTGGTTACTAGTCCAACACTCTAACCACTAGGCTACCTGCTGGTTACTAGTCCAACACTCTAACCACTAGGCTACCTGCTGGTTACTAGTCCAACACTCTAACCACTAGGCTACCTACTGGTTACTAGTCCAACACTCTAACCACTAGACTACCTGATGGTTACTAGTCCAACACTCTAACCACTAGGCTACCTGCTGGTTACTAGTCCAACACTCTAACCACTAGGCTACCTGCTGGTTACTAGTCCAACGCTCTAACCACTAGGCTACCTGCTGGTTACTAGTCCAACACTCTAACCACTAGGCTACCTGCTGGTTACTAGTCCAACACTCTAACCACTAGGCTACCTGCCGCCTCTACACTCTAACCACTAGGCTACCTGCTGGTTACTAGTCCAACACTCTAACCACTAGACTACCTGCTGGTTACTAGTCCAACACTATAACCACTAGGCTACCTGCCGCCTCTACACTCTAACCACTAGGCTACCTGCTGGTTACTAGTCCAACACTCTAACCACTAGGCTACCTGCCGCCTCTACACTCTAACCACTAGGCTACCTGCTGGTTACTAGTCCAACACTCTAACCACTAGGCTACCTGCTGGTTACTAGTCCAACGCTCTAACCACTAGGCTAGCTGCTGGTTACTAGTCCAACACTCTAACCACTAGGCTACCTGCTGGTTACTAGTCCAACACTCTAACCACTAGGCTACCTGCTGGTTACTAGTCCAACACTCTAACCACTAGGCTACCTGCCGCCTCTACACTCTAACCACTAGGCTACCTGCTGGTTACTAGTCCAACACTCTAACCACTAGGCTACCTGCTGGTTACTAGTCCAACACTCTAACCACTAGGCTACCTGCTGGTTACTAGTCCAACACTCTAACCACTAGGCTACCTGCTGGTTACTAGTCCAACACTCTAACCACTAGGCTACCTGCTGGTTACTAGTCCAACACTCTAACCACTAGGCTACCTGCTGGTTACTAGTCCAACACTCTAACCACTAGGCTACCTGCTGGTTACTGGTCCAACGCTCTAACCACTAGGCTACCTGCTGGTTACTAGTCCAACGCTCTAACCACTAGGCTACCTGCTGGTTACTAGTCCAACGCTCTAACCACTAGGCTACCTGCTGGTTACTAGTCCAACGCTCTAACCACTAGGCTACCTGCCGCCTCTACACTCTAACCACTAGGCTACCTGCTGGTTACTAGTCCAACGCTCTAACCACTAGGCTACCTGCTGGTTACTAGTCCAACACTCTAACCACTAGGCTACCTGCTGGTTACTAGTCCAACACTCTAACCACTAGGCTACCTGCCGCCTCTACACTCTAACCACTACGCTACCTGTCTCTAACCACTAGGCTACCTGCTGGTTACTAGTCCAACACTCTAACCACTAGGCTACCTGCTGGTTACTAGTCCAACACTCTAACCACTAGGCTACCTGCTGGTTACTAGTCCAACACTCTAACCACTAGGCTACCTGCTGGTTACTAGTCCAACGCTCTAACCACTAGGCTACCTGCTGGTTACTAGTCCAACGCTCTAACCACTAGGCTACCTGCTGGTTACTAGTCCAACGCTCTAACCACTAGGCTACCTGCCGCCTCTACACTCTAACCACTAGGCTACCTGCTGGTTACTAGTCCAACGCTCTAACCACTAGGCTACCTGCTGGTTACTAGTCCAACACTCTAACCACTAGGCTACCTGCTGGTTACTAGTCCAACACTCTAACCACTAGGCTACCTGCCGCCTCTACACTCTAACCACTAGGCTACCTGTCTCTAACCACTAGGCTACCTGCTGGTTACTAGTCCAACACTCTAACCACTAGGCTACCTGCTGGTTACTAGTCCAACACTCTAACCACTAGGCTACCTGCTGGTTACTAGTCCAACACTCTAACCACTAGGCTACCTGCTGGTTACTAGTCCAACACTCTAACCACTAGGCTACCTGCTGGTTACTAGTCCAACACTCTAACCACTAGACTACCTGCTGGTTACTAGTCCAACACTCTAACCACTAGGCTACCTGCTGGTTACTAGTCCAACACTCTAACCACTAGGCTACCTGCTGGTTACTAGTCCAACACTCTAACCACTAGGCTACCTGCTGGTTACTAGTCCAACACTCTAACCACTAGGCTACCTGCCTCTAACCACTAGGCTACCCTACACTACTGGTGAAAGTGTTACAACACCTACTCAGGGTTTTGTCTTTATTTGTGCTATTTTCTACATTGTAGAATAATAGTGAAGACATCAACACTATTAAATAACACATGCAGTAACCAAAACATATATTTTTTAAATAGCCACCCTTTGCCTTGACAGCTTTGCACACTCTTGGAGTTCCCACATATGCTGAGCACTTGTTGGCTGCTTTTCCTTCGCTCTGAGGTCCAAATCATCCCAAACCATCTCAATTGGGTTGAGGTCGGGTGATTGTGGAGGCCAGATCATCTGATACAGCACTCCATCACTGTCCTTCTTGGTCAAAATCACCCTTAGACAGCCTGGACAGGTGTGTTGGGTCATTGTCCTATAGTCCCATTAAGCCCCAACCAGATAGGATGGCGTATCGCTACAAAATGCTGTTGTAGGAAACCGGATGTAGAGGCTGAGGTTGGAGGGAGCTGGATTGGGACAGGAGGAAACGGGTCCGGAGGGAAGTCCAAGGCAGTGATGGTGAGCTGAATCCAGAACAGGGTAGCAGGTTGATGAGATGTGGAACAGGAGACGGGTACCAGAGTCAGAGCGTCAAAATTAGCAGAGATTACGATGTGGAAGTGGCAGGACTGAGTATTTTGTAGAGGTCTTGATTATGGAACGAGTTGCAGCTGGTAGGGATCTGCTCTGTCTCCAGTACACCTGTCTCCAACCACACAATCACACAGAGAGGGAGAGGGGAATGGCTGCAGGTCAATGAGACACCGGATGACCACTAGGGGGTGTGGCAGGAGCAGATATGACAGTTGACATGTGTCTGTTTCTTGAACTCTGAAGCATTTAGTTGGGCTGCCATTTCTGAGGCTGGTAACTCTAATGAACATATCCTCTGAAGCGGAGGTAACTCGGGGTCTTCCATTCCTGTGGCGGTCCTCAAGAGAGGCAGTTTCATCTTTGTGCTGTTCTTGCCATAAATGGACGACTTTGTCTTTTATTAAATAGCGCTATCTTCTGTAGACCCCCGCTACTTTGTCACAACACAACTTATTGGCTCAAACACATTGAGAAGGTAAGAAATTCCACAATAGGCATTCCAGGTGACTACCTCATGAAGCTGGTTGAGAGAATGCCAAGAGTGTACAAAGCTGTCATCAAGGCAAAGGGCGGCTATATGAAGAATCTCAAATATAAAATATAACATTTTTTGGGGTTACTACATGATTCAATATGTGTTATTTCATAGTTTTGATGTCTTCACTAGTATTCTACAATGTAGAAAATGGTACAAATAAATAAAAACCCTTGAATGAGTAGGTGTTCTAAAACCCTGGAATGAGTAGGTGTTTCTAAAACCCTGGAATGAGTAGGTGTTTCTAAAACCCTTGAATGAGTAGGTTTTCTAAAACCCTGGAATGAGTAGGTGTTCTAAAACCCTGGAATGAGTAGGTGTTCTAAAACCCTGGAATGAGTAGGTGTTCTAAAACCCTGGAATGAGTAGGTGTTCTAAAACCCTGGAATGAGTAGGTTTTCTAAAACCCTGGAATGAGTAGGTGTTCTAAAACCCTGGAATGAGTAGGTGTTCTAAAACCCTGGAATGAGTAGGTGTTCTAAAACCCTGGAATGAGTAGGTGTTCTAAAACCCTGGAATGAGTAGGTGTTCTAAAACCCTGGAATGAGTAGGTGTTCTAGAACCCTTGAATGAGTAGGTGTTCTAAAACCCTGGAATGAGTAGGTGTTCTAAAACCCTGGAATGAGTAGGTGTTCTAGAACCCTTGAATGAGTAGGTGTTCTAAAACCCTGGAATGAGTAGGTGTTCTAAAACCCTTGAATGAGTAGGTGTTCTAAAACCCTGGAATGAGTAGGTGTTCTAAAACCCTGGAATGAGTAGGTGTTCTAAAACCCTGGAATGAGTAGGTGTTCTAGAACCCTGGAATGAGTAGGTGTTCTAGAACCCTGGAATGAGTAGGTGTTCTAAAACCCTGGAATGAGTAGGTGTTCTAGAACCCTGGAATGAGTAGGTGTTCTAAAACCCTGGAATGAGTAGGTGTTCTAAAACCCTGGAATGAGTAGGTGTTCTAGAACCCTGGAATGAGTAGGTGTTCTAAAACCCTGGAATGAGTAGGTTTTCTAAAACCCTGGAATGAGTAGGTGTTCTAGAACCCTGGAATGAGTAGGTGTTCTAGAACCCTGGAATGAGTAGGTGTTCTAGAACCCTGGAATGAGTAGGTGTTCTAAAACCCTGGAATGAGTAGGTGTTCTAGAACCCTGGAATGAGTAGGTGTTCTAAAACCCTGGAATGAGTAGGTGTTCTAAAACCCTGGAATGAGTAGGTGTTCTAAAACCCTGGAATGAGTAGGTGTTCTAGAACCCTGGAATGAGTAGGTGTTCTAAAACCCTTGAATGAGTAGGTGTTCTAGAACCCTGGAATGAGTAGGTGTTCTAAAACCCTGGAATGAGTAGGTGTTCTAAAACCCTGGAATGAGTAGGTGTTCTAAAACCCTGGAATGAGTAGGTGTTCTAAAACCCTGGAATGAGTAGGTGTTCTAGAACCCTGGAATGAGTAGGTGTTCTAAAACCCTGGAATGAGTAGGTGTTCTAAAACCCTGGAATGAGTAGGTGTTCTAAAACCTTTGACCGGTAGTGTACATAGCTACCACTTCTGCTCAGCTCAACAGGCACAGCGCTATGTAACTATAGCAAATTAATTCGAACTAGACGCCAGAAATGTGATTATACAAATTCACAATACTCCTTCCCTTGAAGTGTGTGTGTGGTGTGTGTCTTGCTGATGCACTGTAGCCCACTGTTTCCACTAATGATACACAACATTTCAGATGTACATTTGCCATTTGAATGATAAGGTCACCACACACAGAGCAGTGTATTATTGATTGAGCCGGTGTGAACTTTGCAGCCCGCTGCGCTAACACCGGAGATTGGTTTAACCTTATCTGGAGACGCCAAGCTCCAAGAACCCAGTTCTCCTCTCAGTGTGTGTGTGTGTGTGTGTGTGTGTGTAACCATCTTTTATGTGTGTGTGTGTGTGTGTGTGTGACCATCTTTTGTGTGTGTGTGTGTGTAACCATCTTTTATGTGTGTGTGTGTGTGTGTGTGTGTGTGTGTGTGTGTGTGTGTGTGTGTGTGTGTGTGTGCGTGTGTATCCGACTTTCCTCTCAGTGGGGGGGGAGTGCTGTCGCTCGCTCAATATCACTGCTGTTCTTTCAGAGTTGACCTGATTCCCCCCCACCCCATACATGTGAGTGTATGAGAGAGGGAGACTGACAGTGAGAGGGAGATGTGAAAGAGGGAGACTGACAGTGAGAGGAAGATGTGAGAGAGGGAGACTGACAGAGTGAGAGGAAGATGTGAGAGAGAGAGAGACTGACAGTGAGAGGGAGACTGACAGTGAGAGGGAGACTGACAGTGAGAGGGAGACTGACAGTGAGAGAGAGACTGACAGTGAGAGGAAGATGTGAGTGTATGAGAAAGAGAGACTGACAGTGAGAGGAAGATGTGAGTGTATGAGAAAGAGAGACTGACAGACTGAGAGGGAGATGTTAGAGAGGGAGAAAGAGAGACTGGCAGACTGAGAGGGAGATGTTAGAGAGAAAGAGAGACTGACAGTGAGGGGGAGATGTTAGAGAGGGAGAAAGAGAGACTGGCAGTGAGAGGGAGATGTTAGAGAGGGAGAAAGAGAGACTGACAGTGAGAGGGAGATGTTAGAGAGGGAGAAAGAGAGACTGGCAGACAGAGGGAGATGTTAGAGAGGGAGAAAGAGAGACTGACAGTGAGAGGGAGATGTTAGAGAGGGAGAAAGAGAGACTGGCAGACAGAGGGAGATGTTAGAGAGGGAGAAAGATAGACTGACAGTGAGGGGGAGATGGTAGAGAGCGAGAAAGAGAGACTGGCAGACAGAGGGAGAAAGAGAGACTGGCAGTGAGGGGGAGATGTTAGAGAGGGAGAAAGAGAGACTGACAGTGAGAGAGAGATGTTAGAGAGGGAGAAAGAGACTGACAGTGAGAGGGAGATGTTAGAGGGAGAAAGAGAGACTGACAGTGAGGGGGAGATGGTAGAGAGCGAGAAAGAGAGACTGGCAGACTGAGAGGGAGATGTTAGAGAGGGAGAAAGAGAGACTGACAGTGAGAGGGAGATGGTAGAGAGCGAGAAAGAGAGACTGTCAGACTGAGAGGGAGAAAGAGAGACTGGCAGTGAGGGGGAGATGTTAGAGGGAGAAAGAGAGACTGACAGTGAGGGGGAGATGGTAGAGAGCGAGAAAGAGAGACTGGCAGACTGAGAGGGAGATGTTAGAGAAGGAGAAAGAGACTGACAGTGAGAGGGAGATGTTAGAGGGAGAAAGAGAGACTGACAGTGAGGGGGAGATGGTAGAGAGCGAGAAAGAGAGACTGGCAGACTGAGGGGGAGATGTTAGAGAAGGAGAAAGAGAGACTGACAGTGAGAGAGAGATGTTAGAGGGAGAAAGAGAGACTGACAGTGAGGGGGAGATGGTAGAGAGCGAGAAAGAGAGACTGGCAGACTGAGAGGAAGATGTTAGAGAGGGAGAAATATATCCACATAATTTTCCTACCTCGTGATGCCATCTATTTTGTGAAGTGCACCAATCCCTCAGGCAGCAAAGCACCCCCACAACATGATGCTGCCACCCTCATGCTTCACGGTTGGGATGGTGTTCTTCAGCTTGCAAGCCTCCCCCTTTTTTGATGGCGGTTTTGGAGCAGTGGCTTCTTCCTTGCTGAGCGGCCTTTCGGGTTATGTCGAAATAGGACTTGTTTTACGGTGAATAATGATACTTTTGTACCTGTTTCCTCCAGCATCTTCACAATGTCCTTTGCTGTTGTTCTGGGATTGATTTGCACTTTTCGCACCAAAGTATGTTCATCTCTAGGAGACAGAACGCGTCTCCTTCCTGAGCAGTTTGACTGCTGCATGGTCCCATGGTGTTTATACTTGTGTACTATTGTTTGTACAGATGAACTTGGTACCTTCAGGTATTTGGACATTTCTCCCAAAGGATAAAACAAACTTGTGGAGGTCTACAATTTTTTTTCTGAGGTCTTGGCTGATTTCTTTTGTTTTCCCATGATGTCAAGCAAAGAGGCACTGAGTTTGAAGGTAGGCCTTGAAATACATCCACAGGTACACCTCCAATTGACTAAAATTATGTCAATTAGCCTATCAGAAGCTTCTAAAGCCATGACATCCTTTTCTGGAATTTTCCAAGCTTTGAAGGCACAGTCAACTTAGTGTATGTAAACTTCTGACCCACTGGAATTGTGATACAGTGTATTATAAGTGAAATCTGTCTGTAAACAATTGTTGGTAAAATTACTTGTGTCATGTACAAAGTAGATGTCCTAACCGACTTGCCAAAACTATAGTTTGTTAACAAAACATTTGCGGAGTGGTTGAAAAACTAATTTTAATGACTCCAACCTAAGTGTATGTAAACTTCCGACTTCAACTGTTTATGATACATTTTAACTGTTCAAGGGTTAGGCAGCTGATGATTATAAGCATATAAACATTTTGATATTGATGGATAACAAAGACTGGAAATTCTCTGTTTCATTGATTGAAATATGCATATTCTACTTTTTGTATATGTTAAAATTGTGGGATTGTATGCAATGGGAAGTTTGGTCACCATGGTGACTGCATCTAGTGTCTTGACTTCCTCCCCAGACTGTTTAAGAATCATATTACAACTTCCTGGACTTCCTCCCCAGACTGTTTAAGAATCCTATTACAACTTCCTGGACTTCCTCCCCAGACTGTTTAAGAATCCTATCACAACTTCCTGGACTTCCTCCCCAGACTGTTTAAGAATCCTATTACAACTTTCTGGACTTCCTCCCCAGACTGTTTAAGAATCCTATCACAACTTCCTGGACTTCCTCCCCAGACTGTTTAAGAATCCTATTACAACTTCCTGGACTTCCTCCCCAGACTGTTTAAGAATCCTATTACAACTTCCTGGACTTTCTCCTAGACTGTTTAAGAATCCTATTACAACTTCCTGGACTTCCTCCCCAGACTGTTTAAGAATCATATTACAACTTCCTGGACTTCCTCCCCAGACTGTTTAAGAATCATATTACAACTTCCTGGACTTCCTCCCCAGACTGTTTAAGAATCCTATTACAACTTCCTGGACTTCCTCCCCAGACTGTTTAAGAATCCTATCACAACTTCCTGGACTTCCTCCCCAGACTGTTTAAGAATCCTATTACAACTTCCCGGACTTTCTCCCAGACTGTTTAAGAATCCTATTACAACTTCCTGAAAACTCAGTGATTGTGTTTCTTCCTCAGTCCTTCTCAGGTTGACTTTGAACAGAAGCTTGACACAACTCACATTTTCCCTATAGTGCAGAGGTTTTCGAAGTGTGAGGCGCTCCTCCCTGTTGTCTAATAATGAATAAATATAATGCCTGTTTCCAGTTACAGTGGCAGAGGAAACATCTTTGAAAGCAGTTTTGCTGGCTCCTGGTAAAGAACGGCATATCCCAGATTTCCAGTACTGGTAACAGGCATGGGCCTGATTTTGTGACCAACTTTTTTTTTATTTCTGTGAGGGGTTCAGATCACAGACAGGCAAGAATATGAAGTGGTACAAATATAAAGAAACAAACAGAAAATAAATAAAACAATCATTGTTTGTCCTCTCTGTCCCATCTCCCCCCCCCCCCCCCCTCCCCCATGGGCTCATGTTATATCAAATCAAATTGTATTTAGCAGATGTTATTACGGGTGTAGCGAAATGCTTTTTTATAATTTAATTTAAAAAAAATGTAAATACTGCAAAGTTGCTTAGGAACTAAAAGCACGACTCTCCCATCAGCACCATCCTGTTCATCATATCTATGTAGAAAACAAAGCATCATGGGTAACACATCTTATGTTTTGTAAAAAAAATATCCATTGATATTCTATAGAGATATTCAAAATACAATGGATAAATGTAAACACGATTACATTATTAACAGCCCATTGATATTCTATAGAGATGTTCAAAATACAATGGATAAATGTAAACACGATTACATTATTAACAGCCCATTGATATTCTATAGAGATATTCAAAATACAATGGATAAATGTAAACACGATTACATTATTAACAGCCCATTGATATTCTATAGAGATATTCAAAATACAATGGATAAATGTAAACACGATTACATTATTAACAGCCCATTGATATTCTATAGAGATGTTCAAAATACAATGGATAAATGTAAACACGATTACATTATTAACAGCCCATTGATATTCTATAGAGATATTCAAAATACAATGGATAAATGTAAACACGATTACATTATTAACAGCCCATTGATATTCTATAGAGATATTCAAAATACAATGGATAAATGTAAACACGATTACATTATTAACAGCCCATTGATATTCTATAGAGATATTCAAAATACAATGGATAAATGTAAACACGATTACATTATTAACAGCCCATTGATATTCTATAGAGATATTCAAAATACAATGGATAAATGTAAACACGATTACATTATTAACAGCCCATTGATATTCTATAGAGATATTCAAAATACAATGGATAAATGTAAACACGATTACATTATTAACAGCCCATTGATATTTTCTCTATCCAATCTAAGAGAACAACATTGTGTTCCCGGCAATTAAATTCAACCTCCCTAATCAGAACCACGTGGAGGAGGGAGGGGGGTGCTGATAGGACAGTCGTGCTTTTAGTTCCTACAGGGGTCTTGTGTCTCGTTCTGTCTGCTATGTTCTCGTGTCATAGCAGCATATTGCCTGAAGAAAAAGAAAACAAAGAGAGAGAGAGAGAGAGAGAGAGTCTAGTAGAACCACCGCATGTTTCCTGGATGAAGAGACCCATTACTAAATGCCCTGAACTAGACAGTCATACACGGTCATGTCCCATGGAGAGGTTTTTATTGAGAAACGGTCTGCCGTAGCACAGCGACCCTTGGAGCATTTTAGGGGTTAAGTGTCTTGCTCAACGGCAGCTGGAAATGTTTTATAAATTGTTGCAGGGTCAAATGAACGTGTTGTGATATGATTAAATTTACTTACACACACACACACACACACACACACACACAAAGTTATCAGTAGCACATCACATCAAGGTATATTTCAAGATTTATAAAGTTGTTCAAAGTAGTTTATTACAACTTCAACCAAAAAGTTATGTTTATCAAATAATGTATTAACAGTTTGTTAACTAATTGTAAAACTGTTAACCCAGTTATGCAGTTCTTTTATACAGATTTTTACCATGATCTGATTGGATAGTGTAATCATTTCAATCTCGTTATTCTGTCAACTTCGCCCTGATTGGACAAAGAGCTCATAAATCAATGGCGCTGACTCCGCCCCGTGTGGTCGTAGTTCTGCCAGAGACGGAAGAGCCAGCGAGACACCCTAGTCGTAGATGTGTTTTTTTTTCTTTATTTTTTTCTGTTTCAATAAAAGTCTATATGAACTAAGTAGACCCGACCCAGCGGATATTCCATTGGTGTCTATGAGAGACACACCCAGTTAAGAAGACCGGAACTGACATTTTTTTTTCTGTGATAAACCGTGTGAGTTAGTTGTCTTCATTTATCCACCCGCACAGTACTGTTCCATCGCAACTTTGCTAGGATTCTTTTATGATTCAAAGTAACGGAATAGTTAGGCTAAGCGCTCATCTGTGGATACGTTGTAAGAATAACTTTTCTTAATATTTGCTTGTAGAAATACATTTCCCTTGTTTTCAGTCGTTTGAGAAGTCTACGCTTAGGATAACTTTGTCTTGCTACCCAGACGTAAGTTAACCCCGTTTTTTTTTAAACATTTTAAAACATTTAAAACTTAAGTGGGATTGTGAAATTATTAATTGACATGCCTTTTTCGATAGGTTCTATAATTTCAATTTGAATGTGTGTTTTGTTGACAAAAGACAGAGTTTAGGATATCTATTCTAGGTGAAAATCTTCTGTAGGTCGAATAGATCCAAACCTATATAAAGCAATGAATGGAAGATAGGATATTTATGCTCAACTTCAAGAGGCCAAAAGGGTCTGGTTGACCAACTAAGCTGTCCTTTAATTTAAAGTTGAAAAATCATTAAAGTTTCAAGCTATAGCTCATTTGGTCTCATTGGTTGCAAGAAAGAGCTGGACCAAAATATTTTTTCAAGAGAATGGATGTGCAATGGGTGATGTGTTAGCGCCATCTCGACCGCTATATTTGCTTGGCAAAGGTACAATTAGGCTACATTATGGACGGAGTAGGGCGATGTTTGTAATGACGTTTGCATTGATGTACATAGCCTGCTGTTGAAAATATCAACGGCCTTATACCACCATCCCCCTATTTAATCGGTTCTTATTTTCATGATGAGAACTTCTCACTAGTTAGTGATACTATCCTGTCCATGCAAGGTCCACATGTGTGTCTGTGTGCGTGAGAGAAGAGAGATGTCTGGGCTCGTGATGCCAGGTTCACTTGTTAATGCCATCCTTGTTTTGACCAGATCACATCCAACTGTGTGTGTGTGTGTGTGTGTGTGTGTGTGTGTGTGTGTGAGAGAGAGAGAGAGAGATACATGATGTCTCTGTTTGTCATACTAAAATAGATTGGAATTAATTTGTTGACAGTGATATTTAAGTGTCCCTTTGAAGACTACTGTAAAACCCACTCACTGAGTGTCCCTTTGAAAACTACTGTAAAACCCACTCACTGAGTGTCCCTTTGAAAACTACTGTAAAACCCACTCACTGAGTGTCCCTTTGAAAACTACTGTAAAACCCGCTCACTGAGTGTCCCTTTGAAAACGACTGTAAAACCCGCTCACTGAGTGTCCCTTTGAAAACGACTGTAAAACCCACTCACTGAGTGTCCCTTTGAAAACTACTGTAAAACCCACTCACTGAGTGTCTCTTTGAAAACTACTGTAAAACCCACTCACTGAGTGTCCCTTTGAAAACTACTGTAAAACCCACTCACTGAGTGTCTCTTTGAAAATTACTGTAAAACCCACTCACTGAGTGTCTCTTTGAAAACTACTGTAAAACCCACTCACTGAGTGTCTCTTTGAAAATTACTGTAAACCCCACTCACTGAGTGTCTCTTTGAAAATTACTGTAAAACCCACTCACTGAGTGTCTCTTTGAAAATTACTGTAAAACCCACTCACTGAGTGTCCCTTTGAAGACTACTGTAAAACCCACTCACTGAGTGTCCCTTTGAAAACTACTGTAAAACCCACTCACTGAGTGTCCCTTTGAAGACTACTGTAAAACCCACTCACTGAGTGTCCCTTTGAAAACTACTGTAAAACCCACTCACTGAGTGTCCCTTTGAAAACTACTGTAAAACCCGCTCACTGAGTGTCCCTTTGAAAACTACTGTAAAACCCGCTCACTGAGAGTCCCTTTGAAAACTACTGTAAAACCCACTCACTGAGTGTCTCTTTGAAAACTACTGTAAAACCCACTCACTGAGTGTCTCTTTGAAGACTACTGTAAAACCCACTCACTGAGTGTCCCTTTGAAAACTACTGTAAAACCCACTCACTGAGTGTCTCTTTGAAAACTACTGTAAAACCCACTCACTGAGTGTCCCTTTGAAAACTACTGTAAAACCCACTCACTGAGTGTCTCTTTGAAAACTACTGTAAAACCCACTCACTGAGTGTCCCTTTGAAAACTACTGTAAAACCCGCTCACTGAGTGTCCCTTTGAAAACTACTGTAAAACCCACTCACTGAGTGTCTCTTTGAAAACTACTGTAAAACCCACTCACTGAGTGTCCCTTTGAAAACTACTGTAAAACCCGCTCACTGAGTGTCTCTTTGAAAACTACTGTAAAACCCACTCACTGAGTGTCCCTTTGAAAACTACTGTAAAACCCACTCACTGAGTGTCCCTTTGAAAACTACTGTAAAACCCGCTCACTGAGTGTCCCTTTGAAAACTACTGTAAAACCCGCTCACTGAGTGTCCCTTTGAAAACGACTGTAAAACCCACTCACTGAGTGTCTCTTTGAAAACTACTGTAAAACCCGCTCACTGAGTGTCCCTTTGAAAACTACTGTAAAACCCACTCACTGAGTGTCTCTTTGAAAATTACTGTAAAACCCACTCACTGAGTATCTCTTTGAAAACTACTGTAAAACCCACTCACTGAGTGTCCCTTTGAAGACTACTGTAAAACCCACTCACTGAGTGTCTCTTTGAAAACTACTGTAAAACCCGCTCACTGAGTGTCTCTTTGAAAACTACTGTAAAACCCACTCACTGAGTGTCCCTTTGAAAACTACTGTAAAACCCGCTCACTGAGTGTCCCTTTGAAAACTACTGTAAAACCCACTCACTGAGTGTCCCTTTGAAAACGACTGTAAAACCCACTCACTGAGTGTCTCTTTGAAAACTACTGTAAAACCCACTCACTGAGTGTCTCTTTGAAAACTACTGTAAAACCCACTCACTGAGTGTCTCTTTGAAAACTACTGTAAAACCCACTCACTGAGTGTCCCTTTGAAAACTACTGTAAAACCCACTCACCCTTTAATAACTACACTGATCTTTAAATATAAATGCAACATGCAACAATTTGCAACAAATATTTTACTGAGTTTACAGTTCATTTAAGGAAATCAGTCAATTGAAATAAATTCATTAGGCCCTAATCTATGAATTTCACATGACTGGGAATACAAATCTTTTTATTTATTTACACGAGGCAACTCAGTTAAGAACACATTCTTATTTACAATTGCGGCCAAACCCTCCCCTAACCCGGACGATGCTGGGTCAATTGTGCGCCGCCCTATGGGACTCCCGATCACGGCCCGTTGTAATACCAAACCAGGGTCTGTAGTTTCCTGTCCTGCTAAGCATTCAAAATGTAAAGAGTACTTTTGTATGTCAGGGAAAATGTACAGAGTAAAACGTACATCATTTTATTTTGGAGTGTAGTGAAATAAAAGTAAAAGTTGTTAAACATATTAATTGCAACGTACAGATACCCCAAAAAACTACTTAAGTAGTACTTTAAAGTATTTTTACTGAAGTACTTTACACCACTGAAAACCAGTCAGTATCTGGTGGGACCACCATTTGTCTCATGCAGCGCGACACATCTCCTTCACATAGAGTTGATCAGGCTGTTGATTGTGGCATGTGGAATGTTGACTCACTCCTCTTCAATGGCTGTGTGAAGTCGCTGGATATTGGCCGGAACTGGAACACGTTGATCCAGAGCATCCCAAACATGCTCAATGGTTGACATGTCTGATGAGTACGCAGGCCATGGAAGAACTGGGACATTTTCAGCTTCCATGGGGCCGTGCATTATGCTGAAACAGGAAGTGATGGCGGCGAATGAATGGCATGACAATGGGCCACAGGATCTCCTCATGGTATGTCTTCGCATTCAAATTGTCATCGATAAAATGCAATTGTGTTCGTTGTCCGTAGCTTATGCCTGCCCATACCATAACCCCACCACCACCATGGGGCACTCTGTTCACAACGTTGACATCAGCAAAACGCTCGCCCACACATCTCACATCTACCAGGTACAGTTGAAACCGCGATTCATCCGTGAAGAGCACACTTGTTCAGCGTGCCAGTGGCCATCAAAGATGAGCATTTGCCCACTGAAGTCGGTTACCCAGGTGAGGACGACGAGCTGCGCTGAGAGGACACAGTAATTCTTTGGTTGTGCAAACCCACAGTTTCATCAGCTGTCTGGGTGGCTGGTCTCAGACGATCCCGCAGTTGAAGAAGCCGGATGTGGAGGTCCTTGTCTGGCGTGGTTACACATGATCTGCTGTTGTGAGGCCGGGTTGGACGTACTGCCAAATTCTCTAAAAGCTGTGCTTTATGATAGAGAAATTAACGTGATATTTTCTGGGAAGGTCATTCCTGCAGTCAGCATGACAATTGCACATCTGTGGCATTGTGTTGTGTGACAAAAACTGCACATTTTAGAATGGCCTTTTATTGACCCCCCCCCCAGCACAAGGTGCACCTGTGTAATGATCATGCTGTTTAATCAGCTTCTTGATATGCCACCCCTGTCATGTGGATGGATGATCTTGGCAAAGGAGAAATGCTCACTAACAGGGATGTAAATAAATCTGTGCAAAATATTTGAGCGAAATAATCCTGCTTTATGGAACCATTTTTTAGATATTTTATTTGAGCTCATGAAACATGGGACCAACGCTTTACTTGTTGCGTTTGTATTTTTTATTCAGTGTGCTTTACAACCCGTTCACTGCATCATAAGACTCCCTCTCCTTTTGGTGATACCCGCTGACTGAACTGTTTAAAAAGTGTAGGTTATATACATCCTATGTACAGTGGGGCAAAAAAAAGTATTTAGTCAGCCACCAATTGTGCAAGTTCTCCCACTTAAAAAGATGAGAGAGGCCTGTAATTTTCATCATAGGTACACTTCAACTATGACAGACAAAATGAGAGAAAAAAATCCAGATAATCACATTGTAGGATTTTTCATGAATTTATTTGCAAATTATGGTGGGAAATAAGTATTTGGTCACCTACAAACAAGCAAGATTTCTGTATCTCACAGACCTGTATCTTCTTCTTTAAGAGTGGCTGACTAAATACTTTTTTGCCCCACTGTAGGTCTACATATCTTTTGCTTGCTTTGACATTTATAGGATTTGTGGAGAGTTTAGTAACCAGTTTCTATTTTTTTTTTTTTTTTTTTAACTAGGCAAGTCAGTCAAGAACAAATTCTTATTTATAATGACGGCCTACCGGGGAACTGTGGGTTAACTGCCTTGTTTCAGGAGCAGAACGACAGATTTTTACCTTGTCAGCTCGGGGATTCGATCCAGCAACCTTTCAGTTACTGGCCCAACGCTCTGTCGAATGTGTTAGGAATCTTCCTAAATGTGTAACGCTGTGGAGGTGTAGTAGATGGAATTTTATTTAATTAAATGTAAAACTAATATATTGTTTTTATGCACGGCTGAACATCAACATCTAACTTTAACATTATAAGTTTGAGGTTTATTTTCAAAAGCAAAAGTTATATACTTTTGTGCTCCTTCATCTTGAGGTTTTTGTTTTAAATGTTAACTATATATATCAGTGATGTCATAGTCCGTATGACACTCATTATGTTTTAAATGTTAACTATATATCAGTGATGTCATAGTCCGTATGACACTCATTATGTTTTAAATGTTAACTATATATATCAGTGATGTCATAGTCCGTATGACACTCATTATGTTTTAAATGTTAACTATATATATCAGTGATGTCATAGTCCGTATGACACTCATTATGTTTTAAATGTTAACTATATATCAGTGATGTCATAGTCCGTATGACACTCATTATGTTTTAAATGTTAACTACATATCAGTGATGTCATAGTCCGTATGACACTCATTATGTTTTAAATGTTAACTACATATCAGTGATGTCATAGTCCGTATGACACTCATTATGTTTTAAATGTTAACTATATATCAGTGATGTCATAGTCCGTATGACACTCATTATGTTTTAAATGTTAACTACATATCAGTGATGTCATAGTCCGTATGACACTCATTATGTTTTAAATGTTAACTACATATCAGTGATGTCATAGTCCGTACGACACTCATTATGTTTTAAATGTTAACTATATATCAGTGATGTCATAGTCCGTATGACACTCATTATGTTTTAAATGTTAACTACATATCAGTGATGTCATAGTCCGTATGACACTCATTATGTTTTAAATGTTAACTACATATCAGTGATGTCATAGTCCGTACGACACTCATTATGTTTTAAATGTTAACTATATATCAGTGATGTCATAGTCCGTATGACACTCATTATGTTTTAAATGTTAACTACATATCAGTGATGTCATAGTCCGTATGACACTCATTATGTTTTAAATGTTAACTACATATCAGTGATGTCATAGTCCGTACGACACTCATTATGTTTTAAATGTTAACTATATATCAGTGATGTCATAGTCCGTATGACACTCATTATGTTTTAAATGTTAACTATATATCAGTGATGTCATAGTCCGTATGACACTCATTATGTTTTAAATGTTAACTACATATCAGTGATGTCATAGTCCGTATGACACTCATTATGTTTTAAATGTTAACTATATATCAGTGACGTCATAGTCCGTATGACACTCATTATGTTTTAAATGTTAACTATATATCAGTGATGTCATAGTCCGTATGACACTCATTATGTTTTAAATGTTAACTATATATATCAGTGATGTCATAGTCCGTATGACACTCATTATGTTTTAAATGTTAACTATATGTCAGTGATGTCATAGTCCGTATGACACTCATTATGTTTTAAATGTTAACTATATATCAGTGATGTCATAGTCCGTATGACACTCATTATGTTTTAAATGTTAACTACATATCAGTGATGTCATAGTCCATATGACCTTCAAGATGTTTTTAATCACCACATCAAGTGAATCACAAGATGAAGCCTTCACTGTCTAAACATAAAATCTCGTGGGTCGGAGGGCGGTGCCCTGGATCTCTCCTTCCTCTGTGAAGTTGAGCTGAATGTATTCCATCAGCTTCTGTGTAGCGGCCTGGCATAGAGACATGTCTCCTCTGGTACCTCTGCAGCCGCCGCTGTTGACCGTGCTGCCACCGACCGTGCTGCCACCGACCGTGCTGCAGGCATCCTCCTCGTGTTCTGACTCCTGGGATACAGTTGGAGTTACCAACAATGGATTGAAGTATCACTCCACAATATTACAGAGACTGACAATAGATCATACAGATTTCAGAACCACATTGTGGACCACCGATAGACTTTAGAGAAACAATCACAGTAGGCACTCGTAGTACAGTATGTCATTGATGTCAGCTATAAGAAATGACATCACCCACACGTGTGTGCAAAAACAGACCTGGTACGAGTCCTGGTCTGGGTCTCTGCTGGTGGTGGACTGCTGGTCTGGGTCTCCATAGTGGTCCTCGTACCTGGTCTGGGCCACCAGGAGCCAGTCCTCCAGTAGATGGATGTGGCTCAGGGCGTTCTCCTGGGTGATGGGCATCGTGGCTGGGGCTGGGCCGGACCAGAGCCAGAGGTAATATGTACATGTAGGTAGAGTTATTAAAATGACTATGCATAGATAATAACAGAGAGTAGAGGTGGAATAAAATAGTGTTGGGGGGGGGGGGGGGGGGGTGATGCAAATAGTCTGAGTAGCCATTTGATTAGATGTTCAGGAGTCTCATGGCTTGAGGGTATAAACTGTTTCGAAGCCTCTTGGACCTGTGTGTGTGACTGAACAGTCTGATAGATCATGGCTTTAGTACTGCAGGGTTTGGACTCAGGATTTGTCATAGTGGGGAGGGAAGAGCATGGATGGTCATATTTATGTTTGTCTGTTTCCCTCCACCATCTGAGTAAACTCAACAGGATATTCAGTTGTCTGTTTCCCTCCACCATCTGAGTAAACTCAACAGGATATTCAGTTGTCTGTTTCCCTCCACCATCTGACTATTTAGCTCCCCAATCAGTGATAATAACATAGTGACTGTGGTGTAGCAGCTAAGGTTGAGTTGACAGTCACAAGGTCCAGGGTTCAAGCCCCAGTTGGGACTACACCCTGACTTTTCTACAATATGAGCTCTGTCTGGAGGCCTCCAGCTTGTTCATACCCTCGGTTTCCCAAAACGACAACACCAAAACTATCCTCTTTTATCCCACAATATCAGACTGCATCAGAACATGATCACATGCTGAAGGCCAGAAAGCTCAGGATGCTGGATCTATTATTTTCTATTTATAAACATAGGAAGTGTTGTTGTATTTATAAACAGGAAGTATTGTTGTATTTATAAACATAGGAAGCGTTGTTGTATTCATAAACATAGGAAATATTGTTGTATTTATAAACAGGAAGTGTTGTTGTATTCATAAACATAGGAAATATTGTTGTATTTATAAACAGGAAGCGTTGTTGTATTCATAAACATAGGAAATATTGTTGTATTTATAAACAGGAAGTGTTGTTGTATTTATAAACATAGGACATATTGTTGTATTTATAAACAGGAAGTATTGTTGTATTCATAAACATAGGAAGCGTTGTTGTATTTATAAACATAGGAAGTGTTGTTGTATTCATAAACAGGAAATATTGTTGTATTTATAAACAGGAAGTGTTGTTGTATTTGTAAACATAGGAAGTGTTGTTGTATTTATAAACAGGAAGTATTGTTGTATTTGTAAACATAGGAAGTGTTGCTGTATTTATAAACATAGGAAGTGTTGTTGTATTTATAAACAGGAAGTGTTGTATTTATAAACATAGGAAGTATCGTTGTATTTACAGGCCAAACAGAGGAAGTGGATGATGGGACAGTAACAAGACGATACTTCATTGGTACTACAGGAACTTTCATAGGAAGCAAAGCTGGCCGAAATAGAGATGCGCTTGGTTTGACATGTTTACCTATGACTCAATTAGCCTGGCCCCAGATCTGTTTGATAGATCTGTCACGCCAATAGCCATATCTGTGCTGTCTTGTCAACTATGGCCATGATCAGGCTGTGACATAATGGCTTCCAACGGAGAAAGATGAGGCTAACCAATGAGAGCATGCCTTCCTCACACTATAGACAGGTTTTACACTGCTTTCGGAAACTATTCAGATCCCTTTGACTTTTTCCACATTTAGTTAAATCTTTTTTC
This sequence comes from Oncorhynchus clarkii lewisi, assembly GCF_045791955.1. Classification (NCBI taxonomy): domain Eukaryota; kingdom Metazoa; phylum Chordata; class Actinopteri; order Salmoniformes; family Salmonidae; genus Oncorhynchus; species Oncorhynchus clarkii. Next base: position 142,886 of record NW_027261130.1, on the reverse strand, counting down.
CCCTCATCAATCTACACTAAACACAATGCCCCACAATGACAAAGCAAGAACAGTTTTTTTGCAAATTTATTGAAAATAAAACTGATATCACATTTACACGAGTATTCAGACCCTTTACTCAGTACTTTCTTTATAAGCACCTTTGGCAGCGATTACAGCCTCAAGTCTTCTTGGGTATGACGATACCAGCTTGGCACACCTGTATTTGGGGAGTTTCTCCCATTCTTCTTTGCAGATCCCCTCAAGCTCTGTCTGGTTGAATGGGGAGCGCTTCTGCACAGCTATTTTCAGATCTCCCCAGAGATGTTAGATTGGGTTCAAGTCCGGGTTCTGGCTGGGCCACTCAAGGACATTCAGAGACTTGCCTCTCTGGAGCAGGTTTTCATCAAGGATCTCTCTGTTCTTTGCTCCATTCATCTTTCCCTTGATCCTGACTAGTCTCGCTGCCACTGAAAAACACCCCCACAGCTTGATGCTGCCACCACCATGCTTCACCACCGTGCTTCACCACCATGCTTCACCGTAGGGATGGTGCCAGGTTTCCTCCAGATGTGACGTTTGGCATTCAGGCCAAAGAGTTCAATCTTGGTTTCATCAGACCAGAGAATCTTGTTTTCTCATGGTCTGAGAGTCCTTCAGGTGTGATGGGTTCTGACTTCTAAACTTGAAAATTTGAAATATCCTTATTCATATCACTGAAAGAGAGAATGTAGAATGTTTATGTTCTGTCAGAACATGTTATTGTTAGACATCAGGTATCCTATGAAAAGGAGAAGTGCCACCGTTTGGTACAAGTCAACAGGACAGCCGTGAGTTGGGGAGGAGTGAGGAATTTGGGCCGAGGAAGAACAGGCATCACTGAAGTTCTGCCTAGCAACAGAGATGTATTGGCTGTCCAGATGTGTAAGGAGAAGACGAAGCATAGGAGGAAGGTTTAAATACCAGTGCTTGTGTAAATACGTCTTTGTAGGTTCAGATGTCTGACCCATTGGGTGAATAAACTTGGTTTGAGCGTTACCTAGTTGTCCGTTAGGTTCTAAATAGATAAAGTAAAAACTAACAGGTGCCTTTTGGTAAACTCCAAGCAGGCTGTCATGTGCCTTTTTACTGAGTAGTGGATTCCGTCTGACAACTCTACCATAAAGGCCTGATTGGTGGAGGGCTGCAGAGATGGTTGTCCTTCTGGAAGTTCTCCCATCTCCACAGAGGAACTCTGGAGCTCTGTCAGAGTGACTATCTGGTTATTTGTTGATTCCTCAGTTTTGCCTGGTGGCCAGCTCTAGAAAGAGTCTTGGTATTTCCAAACTTCTTCCATTTAAGAATGATGGAGGCCACTGTGTTCTTGGGGACCTTCAATGATGCAGACATTTTTTGCTACTCTTCCCAGATCTGTGCCTCGACACAATCCTGTCGACCTCATGGCTTGGTTTTTGTGTGTGTGTGTCCAACTGTGGGACCTTATATAGGCAGGTGTGTGCTTTCCAAATCATGTCCAATTAATTGAATGTACCACAGGTGGACTTCAATCAAGTTGTTGAAACATCAAGGATGATCAATGGAAACAGGATGCACCTGACCTCAATTTCGAGTCTCATAGTAAAGGGTCTGAATACTAATACTAGTAAATAAGGTATCTGTTTTTTTTTTTTTAAGAATTTGCACAAAACAATCTAAAAACTTGTTTTCACTTTGTCATTGTGGGGTATTGTGATGTCATTATGGTGTATTGTGATGTCATTATGGGGTATTGTGATGTCATTATGGGGTATTGTGATGTCATTATGGGGTATTGTGATGTCATTATGGGGTACTGTGATGTCATTATGGGGTATTGTGATGTCATTATGGGGTATTGTGATGTCATTATGGGGTACTGTGATGTCATTATGGGGTACTGTGTGTAGATTGATGATGGGAAAAAAAGAATTTAATCAATTTAATAATAAGGCTGTAATAAAACAACATGTGGAAAAGGGGTCTGAATACTTTCCGAAGGCACTGTGTTGTTTTATAAGATCATCTTTGAGAACTAACAATCACCAAAATATAAACTAGACTGAGATAATCTAAATTTCAGAAAATGCCATGGCATGGGCACAACCCCCATTCATTTTGATATAATGTTTGAGTCACTCAGATAGCATAAGAACACAGCAGAAGCCATGACGAAATGTGTAGAATTGAAGAACATTTGCTTTAAAACGGCACATTTTATCTCAGTCAAATGGCAAAATGTGTAGAATTGTACACCCGCTACCAAAACCCACGAGTGACAAGATACAACATATATTTGTAGCATTTGTAGCATTCAGAGTATTTTGAGGTTTTTCAATGAGGTAAAAGCTAATCTATATTTCAAATGGTGTCAACATAATTACGTTTTTATTCATTTCCGGGTAGAATCTCCTTTTTAAAAAGTCACCAGTCGTTCTCAAGGGAGCATGCCCTTCGGACACCCCCAGTTTTCAGAACATCTGACTGTAGTCCTGAACAGCTTTCAGGCCACCTCTCTCTCTATCTATTCAACCAACGGCAGACATTGAAGTCCTTTTAAACCTCGTTCAATCAAACCTGTCTATGGACAATGGCACAGATCATCCAAACACAGGAACCCTTACAACTGTCTGGCCTAAATCCTGCAGAACTGCCCTCCAACAACCCACAAACCTTAAAGCCAAACCTAAACATAACCCTGCAACAGCCCACGTTCTGAAAACTTAACCCTGCAGCAGCCCACAGTCTGAAAATGTAACCCTGCAACAGCCCAGAACATTTCAGCATAAACACTTTCCCTTGTGTTAGTTGTGGACTGTCTGTTATGGACTTAAGCAATGCAGCTGTTGGTTCACAACTGTACAGTCTATCATATTCTTCAATTGAAAACAGGTCTAAGAAACACAACTCCCTTGTCCCTATTTGTCAGGTCAAATATCCCTGGACCAGAAAAACGTTCTCAGACAACATAACGTATAAAGAAAGTAGCTCTCAGTAGAAGCTTCTCTTTTCTCTTTACACTTCAGCGGGACAATAGCAGGAGCAAGAAAAGAGCATTGCTTTGGTTTGAAGAGTACAATCTTTTCTGCCCACCAGGCCAGCGTCAAAACACTGTCCACCACTGACCGCCTCCAAACAGCTACCGAAGCACGGCTCATTGAGCTGTAGACCAGAGTGTCCTGGCCTCTGCTATCGACCCAGCCCAGGCCAGGCTATAACCCAGCCCACGCTGGGACGTGAACCCAAAGAACCTCCTCCCTACCTCCCTCCACCCACGGCTTTTCCTTCTAGCGCCTGTTATTTTTTTTGGGGGGGGGGACATGGTGTTCTTCACTCTTTCCGGTGTAAACATTTGAGAAGTCAGCTTTTTCCCTTGGTGAAATGTATTAGTACAGTGTTAGGACATTGAAAGACAGTGTTTGTGTCTTTTGTGTACCTTTGGTGACATAATATAGCAACTGCATGATCTCTCTTCACAGGCAGGAAGTAGGGCTACAGGTGAGCCAGACACGGAGCAGCAGAGAGAGAGACAGCTTGTTGAATTGGAAGCTGAACTAGGGCTACAGTGAACCAAGACACAGAGCAGCAGGGAGAGAGACAGCTTGTTGAATTGGAAGCTGAACTAGGGCTACAGTGAACCAAGACACAGAGCAGCAGGGAGAGAGACAGCTTGTTGAATTGGAAGCTGAACTAGGGCTACAGTGAACCAAGACATACAAGGCATACAACCTTTCCACAACGTTCTGGGAACGGTGCAGGATACCCAGCTAGCACATCATGTTCTAATAGCCATGTTTCTTAGGTGGGAATTTCTGTACTTCAGCATAACATTTCCTACAGGTTTCCTCGTGGTTCTATTTAAAGTCATGTTCTCAGAACGTTCAGGGAAACGTTAAGAAACAAAGTTCTTCTGTGGGAATATTAGTACTTCAGCGTAACGTTTTCTGCAGGTTTCGTTATGGTTCTATTTAAAGTCGGGTTCTCAGAACGTTAAGAAAACATTATAGTAACGTTCTAAGAATGTTGTTTTAAAAGCTATGTGACCGACCGGCTCCATTCGGTCTTAGGTAGCAAAATGCTAAATGGATTTTTGTTTTTTACATTGGATAAAAGTAGAGACTCAGAGCTAGAAAACAGTATGTCATACTCTACAGTTGAGGAACAAGGGGAACGTCATGAGTCACGGTCATGGGTGCACCTCAGCCATGCTCAATGTACTAAACGATATCATAACCGCCATTGATAAAAGACAGAACTGTGCAGCCGTCTTCATCGACCTGGCCAAAGTTTTCGACTTTGTCAATCACCGTATTCTTATCGGCAGACTCAATAGCCTTGGTTTCTCAAATGATTGCCTCGCCTTGTTCACCAACTACTTCACAGACAGAATTCAGTGTGTCAAATCGGAGGGCCTGTTGTCCGGATCTCTGGCAGTCTCTATGGGGGTAACACGGGGTTCAATTCTCGGGCCGACTCTTTTCTCTGTATAAATCAATGATGTCGCTCTTGCTGCGGGTGATTCCTTGATCCATCTCTACGCAGATGACACCATTCTGTATACATCTGGCACTTCTTTGGACACTGTGTTAATCTCTAGTAACTCCCCATCCCGGGTGCGGGAGCGTAATCATCGACTCACACTAATTAGCATAACGCAACGGACATAAAATATAGAAAATATTCCTATTCATGAAAATCACAAGTGAAATATATTGAGACACAGCTTAGCCTTTTGTTAATCACCCTGTCATCTCAGATTTTATAAATATGCTTTACAGCCAAAGCTAGACAAGCATTTGTGTAAGTTTATCGATAGCCTAGCATAGCATTTTGTCCAGCTAGCAGCAGGTAACTTGGTCACGGAAATCAGAAAAGCAATCAAATTAAATTGTTTACCTTTGATGAGCTTCGGATGTTTTCACTCACGAGACTCCCAATTAGATAGCCAATGTTTATTTTTTCCAAAAATATTATTTTTGTAGGCGAAATAGCTCCGTTTGTTCTTCACGTTTGTCTGAGAAATCGTCCGGAAATTGCAGTCACGAAAACGGCGAAAAATATTCCAAATTAGCTCCATAATATCGACAGAAATATGGCAAACGTTGTTTATAATCAAACCTCAAGGTGTTTTTCAAATATCTATTCGATAATATATCCACCGGGACAATTGTTTTTTCAGTAGGACCGATTGGAATAATGGCTACCTCTGTATTTTACGCGAGAATCACTCTGGGAGCCATCAGGTGACCACTTACGCAATGAAGCCGCCTACGGGTATTCTTCAACATAAATGCGTAAAACTACATCACAATGCTGTAACGTTAGGTTAGCTGGCTAGCCAGTACAAATAATGACCGTATCATATATCTGACAATGTCTTTAGCTCATTTGTATTTATAAATAAACTCACAACAAGATAATTATTTACAAGTTAATGGCGAGCTAATTACACAAAATAGCTTACGTTTGTGAGTGAGATTAAATAAAAGCAGGGCTTTCTACCTGAGAATCCTAGAACTTGGACACTGTCTCGTTGGCCTAACATTATATCCTAATTTGATTTTGGTGCAGGTCATGTTGTTCTTCACATTACCGTCTCTGGTAAACACACACTATATCAAATCAAATCTAAGTTTATTTGTCACATGCGCAGGATACACAAGGTGCAAACAGTACAGTGAAATGGCTACTTGCATAGTGGAGTCTTTTGTTTATACAAGTAGCTAGTTAGCTAGTTAGCTAGTTAGCTAAACAATGAACCATAATCCCAAATCATAACAGAACTACCCTGCATGAATCTGCTGGTAGCTAATGCTAATCAACCAGCTAATTCAATATTAGCTAGCTAGCTAACATTAGGCTATAACTAGCAATGCAAATGGCTCTGAGATACGAATAATAGTACTACACAGATCATACATGTAATGTTAGCTAGCAAGGCAGTCAGCTAACATTAGCTAGCTAGCTAATAGTACACTTTAACTTGTAATGTAAACGACTCTGACAAAATTAGAAACCTGTAATATCTGAAAATGTAGCTAGCTAGACTCTCTTACCTGTATACACGGATGAACGCTTCTCCCTCTCTGTCACGGTTGCCATGGTTACCCTTAGTTTGAAGATGTAATCCAGAAACAGGTGTTTTATACAACAGCATTCTTCTGTGTGTTCTCTTTTCGACTCCCCTGTGTATTTGCAATCAAACGTCAGAATTTTCTCATTCTCCATCGCAATCATACTCTGCTTCCACCGGGCATTCCACTGATTTCAAAACTCCGTCCTCCAGAAAGTGGAGAGCATCAGCAACACTTGCAGTTCTTTGTAATATCTTTCACAATAGTCACGCTAGAAAGGATTACCTACACATACAGTGCCTATGGAAAGTATTCAGCAAAAACAGTTATTTTGACATTTTTGTTAATTTATTTAAAAAAAAAAGGGAAATATTACAAGTATTTAGACCCTTTACTCTGTACTTTGTTGAAACACATTTGGCAGTGATTACAGTATCGAGGCATTCTTGGGTATGATGCTACAGGCTTGCCACAATTGTATTTGGGGAGCCACTCAAGGACATTCAGAGACTTGTCCCAAAGCCACTCCTGTGTTGTCTTGGCTGTGTGCTTAGGGTCGTTGTCCTGTTGCAAGGTGAACCTTCACGCCAGCCTGGTTGATTGGTTTACAAATCAATGTTTTTTTGTATCTGCCCAAATGTGCCTAATTTGTTTATGAATAACTTTTCATGTTCAAAATTGTGCACTCTCCTCAAACAATAGCATGGTTTTCTTTCACTGTAATAGCTACTGTAAATTGAACAGTGCAGTTAGATTAACAAGAATTTAAGCTTTCTGCCAATATCAGATATGTCTATGTCCTGGGAAATGTTCTTGTTACTTACAACCTCATGCTAATCACATTAGCCTACGTTAGCTCAACTGTCCCGTAGAAGGGACACCGATCCTGAAGAAGTTTTTTAAGGGCTTGTGAGTAAGCGTTTCATGGTGAGATCTACACCTGTTGTATTCGGCGCATGTGACAAATACAAATTGATTTGATCAATGCCTAAGCAAATTCATTTCCATGTGTCGTATCTGTGCTTGGAATTCAAAACGGTTAAACTAAGCCAGTCTTATTGAAACATGTTCTCAGAATCTTAATTTAATTACCCTCAAATAACAAAGCAAGTTCCCAAAACAGGCAAAGTGTACCCTTCGTTCTCAGAACCAATGAGAAACCAAAAATGTATGTTCCCACAACTTCCAAGGAACCGAATGTGCTAGCTGGGTATTTTTTTCCACTGTGCCCCTCACTCTCCAGTCCAGTGCCATGATACTATAGCCAGGAGGATATCATAGACTGACTGTACAACCACAGAGAATATCAATGGGAATATTAAACCAGTTGCAAGACCCTTTGTGACGTACGTCCATGTTCCACTGTGCTTCTCAGCTCCTCCCTCTCCAGCCCAGTCCCGTGATGTATTTGGCTGATTGCTTCTCAGCTCCTCCCTCTCCAGTCCAGTCCCGTGATGTATTTGTCTGATTTGCTTCTCAGCTCCTCCCTCTCCAGTCCAGTCCCGTGATGTATTCCACTGTGCTTCTCAGCTCCTCCCTCTCCAGTCCAGTCCCATGATGTATTTGTCTGATTGCTTCTCAGCTCCCCCCTCTCCAGTCCAGTCCCGTGATGTATTTGGCTGATTGCTTCTCTGAGAAGCCAATATGGGTCAAGGCTCCATTTAGCCTAAATTGCAGCCAACCAAGTCACAGACTGTTCTTTCTGCTACCGCACAGTAAGCGGTACCGATGCAACATGTCTGAAACAACAGGAGCCTGAACAGCGTCTACCCCCAAGCCATAACACTACTAAATAGTTAATCAAATAGGTACCCAGACTATCTGCATCGAACCTCTTTGCACTAATGCTGCTGCTACTGTTTGTAATCTATCCTGTTGCCTTGTCACTTTATCCATACCTATATGTACATTATCTACCTCAATTATAACGCACCCCTGCACATCGACTCAGTGCTGGTACCCCCTGCACATCGACTCAGTGCTGGTACCCCCTGCACATCGACTCAGTGCTGGTACCCCCTGCACATCGACTCAGTGCTGGTACCCCCTGCACATCGACTCAGTACTGGTACCCCCTGCACATCGACTCATCGACTTGTTTACCAAGCATTTCCCTGTTAGTCTACACCTGTTGTTTACCAAGCATTTCCCTGTTAGTCTACACCTGTTGTTTACCAAGCATTTCCCTGTTAGTCTACACCTGTTGTTTACCAAGCATTTCACTGTTAGTCTACACCTGTTGTTTACCAAGCATTTCACTGTTAGTCTACACCTGTTGTTTACCAAGCATTTCCCTGTTAGTCTACACCTGTTGTTTACCAAGCATTTCACTGTTAGTCTACACCTGTTGTTTACCAAGCATTTCACTGTTAGTCTACACCTGTTGTTTACCAAGCATTTCCCTGTTAATCTACACCTGTTGCTTACCAAGCATTTCCCTGTTAGTCTACACCTGTTGTTTACCAAGCATTTCACTGTTAGTCTACACCTGTTGTTTACCAAGCATTTCCCTGTTAGTCTACACCTGTTGTTTACCAAGCATTTCCCTGTTAGTCTACCCCTGTTGTTTACCAAGCATTTCCATGTTAGTCTACACCTGTTGTTTACCAAGCATTTCCCTGTTAGTCTACACCTGTTGTTTACCAAGCATTTCACTGTTAGTCTACACCTGTTGTTTACCAAGCATTTCCATGTTAGTCTACACCTGTTGTTTACCAAGCATTTCCATGTTAGTCTACACCTGTTGTTTACCAAACATTTCCATGTTAGTCTACACCTGTTGTTTACCAAACATTTCCATGTTAGTCTACACACGTTGTTTACGAGGCAAATTACATTTTGTTCTTGGTGCAGCGGGAGGTTAATCTTATAACATGGGGCCTAATCACTTTTAAGCATGCACCCTGCAGTTGTCAATCAAATAAGTGAATTGTAATAGAGAATTACTTCTTAGTCTCTTGTGACAGATGAGACATTGAAATGTTAGCTGTCCAGGACAGCATGCAATATTTGGTTTTGGGTGCCGAGATTACTCACTCACCCCACTGCTCGTATGATCAGCTTTTCTATGCTAGCCGTATGATCAGCTTTTCTATGCTAGCCGTATGTTCAGCTTTTCTATGCTAGCCGTATGATCAGCTTTTCTATGCTAGCCATATGATCAGCTTTTCTATGCTAGCCATATGATCAGCTTTTCTATGCTAGCCATGTGATCAGTTTTTCTATGCTAGCCATATGATCAGCTTTTCTATGCTAGCTGTATGATCAGCTTTTCTATGCTAGCCATGTGATCAGCTTTTCTATGCTAGCCATATGATCAGCTTTTCTATGTTAGCCGTATGATCCGTTTTTCTATGCTAGCCATATGATCAGCTTTTCTATGCTAGCCGTATGATCAGTTTTTCTATAATAGCCATATGATCAGCTTTTCTATGCTAGCCATATGATCAGCTTTTCTATGCTAGCTGTATGATCAGCTTTTCTATGCTAGCCATATGATCAGTTTTTCTATGCTAGCCATATGATCAGTTTTTCTATGCTAGCCGTATGATCAGTTTTTCTATGCTAGCCGTATGATCAGTTTTTCTATGCTAGCTGTATGATCAGCTTTTCTATGCTAGCCATATGATCAGCTTTTCTATGCTAGCTGTATGATCAGCTTTTCTATGCTAGCCGTGTGATAAGCGTTTTCTACGCTAGCCGTATGATCAGTTTTTCTATGCTAGCCGTATGATCAGTTTTTCTATGCTAGCCATATGATCAGCTTTTCTATGCTAGCAGTATGATCAGCTTTTCTATGCTAGCCATGTGATCAGCTTTTCTATGCTAGCCATATGATCAGCTTTTCTATGCTAGCCATATGATCAGCTTTTCTATGCTAGGCATGTGATCAGTTTTTCTATGCTAGCCATATGATCAGCTTTTCTATGCTAGCTGTATTATCAGCTTTTCTATGCTAGCCATGTGATCAGCTTTTCTATGCTAGCCATATGATCAGCTTTTCAATGCTAGCCGTATGATCGGTTTTTCTATGCTAGCCATATGATCAGTTTTTCTATGCTAGCCGTATGATCAGTTTTTCTATGCTAGCTGTATGATGAGTTCTATGCTAGCCGTATGATCAGTTTTTCTATGCTAGCCGTATGATCAGTTTTTCTATGCTAGCCATATGATCAGCTTTTCTATGCTAGCTGTATGATCAGCTTTTCTATGCTAGCCATGTGATCAGCTTTTCTATGCTAGCCATATGATCAGCTTTTCTATGCTAGCTGTATGATCAGCTTTTCTATGCTAGCCATATGATCAGTTTTTCTATGCTAGCCATATGATCAGTTTTTCTATGCTAGCCGTATGATCAGTTTTTCTATGCTAGCCGTACGATCAGTTTTTCTATGCTAGCTGTATGATCAGCTTTTCTATGCTAGCCATATGATCAGCTTTTCTATGCTAGCTGTATGATCAGCTTTTCTATGCTAGCCGTGTCATAAGCGTTTTCTATGCTAGCAGTATGATCAGCTTTTCTATACTAGCCATATTATCAGCTTTTCTATGCTAGCCATATGATCAGCTTTTCTATGCTAGCTGTATGATCAGCTTTTCTATGCTAGCTGTATGATCAGCTTTTCTATGCTAGCCATATGATCAGCTTTTCTATGCTAGCCGTATGATCAGCTTTTCTATGCTAGCCGTATGATCAGTTTTTCTGTGCTAGCCATATGATCAGCTTTTCTATGCTAGCCATATGATCAGTTTTTCTATGCTAGCCGTATGATCAGTTTTTCTATGCTAGCCATATGATCAGCTTTTCTATGCTAGCCGTATGATCAGTTTTTCTATGCTAGCCGTATGATCAGTTTTTCTATGCTAGCCGTATGATCAGTTTTTCTATGCTAGCCGTATGATCAGTTTTTCTATGCTAGCCATATGATCAGCTTTTCTATGCTAGCAGTATGATCAGCTTTTCTATGCTAGCCATGTGATCAGCTTTTCTATGCTAGCCATATGATCAGCTTTTCTATGCTAGCCATATGATCAGCTTTTCTATGCTAGGCATGTGATCAGTTTTTCTATGCTAGCCATATGATCAGCTTTTCTATGCTAGCTGTATGATCAGCTTTTCTATGCTAGCCATGTGATCAGCTTTTCTATGCTAGCCATATGATCAGCTTTTCAATGCTAGCCGTATGATCAGTTTTTCTATGCTAGCCATATGATCAGTTTTTCTATGCTAGCCGTATGATCAGTTTTTCTATGCTAGCTGTATGATCAGTTCTATGCTAGCCGTATGATCAGTTTTTCTATGCTAGCCGTATGATCAGTTTTTCTATGCTAGCCATATGATCAGCTTTTCTATGCTAGCCATATGATCAGCTTTTCTATGCTAGCAGTATGATCAGCTTTTCTATGCTAGCTGTATGATCAGCTTTTCTATGCTAGCCATATGATCAGCTTTTCTATGCTAGCCATATGATCAGCTTTTCTATGCTAGCCGTATGATCAGCTTTTCTATGCTAGCCGTGTGATAAGCGTTTTCTATGCTAGCAGTATGATCAGCTTTTCTATACTAGCCATATGATCAGCTTTTCTATGCTAGCCATATGATCAGCTTTTCTATGCTAGCTGTATGATCAGCTTTTCTATTCTAGCTGTATGATCAGCTTTTCTATGCTAGCCATATGATCAGCTTTTCTATGCTAGCCATATGATAAGTTTTTCTATGCTAGCCTATGATCAGTTTTTCTATGCTAGCCGTATGATCAGCTTTTCTATGCTATCTGTATTATCAGTTTTTCTATGCTAGCCATATGATCAGCTTTTGTATGCTAGCCATATGATCAGTTTTTCTATGCTAGCCGTATGATCAGTTTTTCTATGCTAGCCGTATGATCAGTTTTTCTATGCTAGCCGTATGATCAGTTTTTCTATGCTAGCCGTATGATCAGTTTTTCTATGCTAGCCATATGATCAGCTTTTCTATGCTAGCCATATGATCAGCTTTTCTATGCTAGCCATATGATCAGCTTTTCTATGCTAGCAGTATGATCAGCTTTTCTATGCTAGCTGTATGATCAGCTTTTCTATGCTAGCCATATGATCAGCTTTTCTATGCTAGCCATATGATCAGCTTTTCTATGCTAGCTGTATGATCAGCTTTTCTATGCTAGCTGTATGATCAGTTTTCTATGCTAGCTGTATGATCAGTTTTCTATAATAGCTGTATGATCAGCTTTTCTATGCTAGTCGTATGATCAGCTTTTCTATGCTAGCCATATGATCAGTTTTCTATGCTAGCTGTATGATCAGCTTTTCTATGCTAGCTGTATGATCAGCTTTTCTATGCTAGCTGTATGATCAGTTTTCTATGCTAGCTGTATGATCAGCTTTTCTATGCTAGCTGTATGATCAGTTTTATATGCTAGCTGTATGATCAGCTTTTCTATGCTAGCTGTATGATCAGCTTTTCTATGCTAGCTGTATGATCAGCTTTTCTATGCTAGCTGTATGATCAGCTTTTCTATGCTAGCTGTATGATCAGCTTTTCTATGCTAGCTGTATGATCAGCTTTTCTATGCTAGCTGTATGATCAGCTTTTCTATGCTAGCTGTATGATCAGCTTTTCTATGCTAGCTGTATGATCAGCTTTTCTATGCTAGCTGTATGATCAGCTTTTCTATGCTAGCCGTGTGATCAGCTTTTTCTATGCTAGCCGTGTGATCAGCGTTTTCTATGCTAGCCGTGTGATCAGCTTTTCTATGCTAGCCATATGATAAGGCGAGATATAAACAAACTTTCAGGCAGAGGCAGTATTCAACTTCCAACTCCGTTTAAAGCAGCAGGCAGGAGAAACAAAAGTTGCCATTTGGGGACCAGAGATGGACTATCTAGCTGAAACAGAGTCAGGAAGTAATACTCCTGGTCTTTAATCTAGAAACTCTAACTGGGATGAATTGCATGCGTCTCGCCAAGCTTGAAAAATGCCAGAGCCGAGTGCATTTTGTTTTTCAAAGCTCTATGGTCCTAAACATCCTGAACTGAGAAGGAGAGGACTGATTCATCCATGGATCAGACATTACGGATATTATTTGGAATATACGTCTGCGTTGTAGTGACCGCTCTTTCCTTTGGATTTCTAAACATTACGCGACAAACAAACAGAGGTATTTTGGTATTTGTTGTGTAACTGGGAGTCTTGTGAGTGAAAACATCCGAAGATCATCAAAGGTAAATGATTAATTTGATTGCTTTTCTGATTTGTGACCAAGCTACCTGATGCTAAGTGTACTTAATGTCTTGTCATGCGATCGATAAATTTACACAAACGCTTGGATTGCTTTCGCTGTAAAGCATAATTTCAAAATCTGACACGACAGGTGGATTAACAAAAGGCTAAGCTGTGTTTTGCAATATTGCACTTGTGATTTCATGAATATGAATATTTGTAGTAATTTTAGTTGACTGGGGCGCTATGCTATTCAGCGGTTGCTAATGACAATTATCCCTCTTAAGGGATGGGTAGCGTCAAGAGGTTTTAAAGATTGGTTCCAAATGGACAATGACCCCGAGCAGACTTCCAAAGTTGTGGCAAAATGGCTTAAGGACAACAAAGTAAAGGTATTGGAGTGGCCATCACAAAACCCTGACCTCAATCCTATTGAAAATTTGTGGGCAGAACTGAAAAAGCGTGTGCGAACAAGGAGGCCTAAAACTCTGACTCAGTTACACCAGCTCTGTCAGGAGGAAATGGGCCAAAATGTATCCAACTTATTGTGGGAAGCTTGTGGAAGGCCACCTGAAACGTTTGACCCAAGTTAAACAATTTAAAGGCAATGCTACCAAATACTAATTGAGTGTATGTAAACTTTTGACCCACTAGGAATGTGATGAAAAAAATAAAAGCTGAAATAAATAATTTTCTCTACTATTATTCTGACATTTCACATTCTTAATGGTGATCTTAACTGACCTGAGACAGGGAATTTTTACTAGGATTAAATGTCAGGAATTGTGTGAAAAACTGAGTTTAAATGTATTTGGCTAAGGTGTATGTAAAGGTTTGACTTCAACTGTATGTCTTGTGCTTCATCACAGCTGCTCACACACACACACACACACACACACACACACACACACACACACACACACACACACACACACACACACACACACACACACACACACACACACACACACACACACACACACACACACACACAGGTTGGAACCGAGGGCTGTGCAGCGCCCCATGTTTAGAATGTTTAGACCACATGTCCAGCGTGGAAACCCTTCCGCTCGTATAGACGGTGCGGTGAGTTGAGAGAGCTAGTTATTTATGGACATGGTTAGACTAGGCAAGGTCTTTGTTCCTCTGGTCGTCTGGCTGCTTTCCAGGTAGTTACTCTCCTGCTGGGTAGCACATGCCCCTGTCTCTCCTTCTCTCCTCTGCTTGGTCTCCTCCCGCCTTCCTCCTCCTCCTCCTCCTCCTCCTCTCTCTCGTCCATCAACAAGACTTTACTAGTTGGGAGAAGTAGGACAGAGGTCTCCTCCTGACCTTCCTCCTCCTCCTCCTCCTCTCGTCCATCATCGAGACTTCACTTGTCGGCACAGGTGGGCTGCAGGTGTGGTACTGAGGTTGTCCAGAAGTTACTACTAAAGGAGAATACCTTCCCGCCTGTGTTTGGTATAGAGGTGTTTTTATTGTAGGACGGTGTGATTTCAACAAGGCAATGAGCACCACACAGCACCGCTACCTCTCCACCTCATCCTCCTCTCCTTCCCCCTCCTCTACCAGCGCTTCAGCATGGCAATGTAGAGGTTGACAAGCTATAGCCAGTCCAGAATGCAGGGTAATACTGTGACTGATAGAGGTTGACAAGCTATAGCCAGTTCAGAATGCAGGGTAATACTGTGACTGATAGAGGTTGACAAGCTATAGCCAGTTCAGAATGCAGGGTAATACTGTGACTGATAGAGGTTGACAAGCTTTAGCCAGTTCAGAATGCAGGGTAATACTGTGACTGATAGAGGTTGACAAGCTATAGCCAGTTCAGAATGCAGGGTAATACTGTGACTGATAGAGGTTGACAAGATATAGCCAGTTCAGAATGCAGGGTAATACTGTGACTGATAGAGGTTGACAAGCTTTAGCCAGTTCAGAATGCAGGGTAATACTGTGACTGATAGAGGTTGACAAGCTATAGCCAGTTCAGAATGCAGGGTAATACTGAGACTGATAGAGGTTGACAAGCTATAGCCAGTTCAGAATGCAGGGTAATAATGTGACTGATAGAGGTTGACAAGCTATAGCCAGTTCAGAATGCAGGGTAATACTGTGACTGATAGAGGTTGACAAGCTATAGCCAGTTCAGAATGCAGGGTAATACTGTGACTGATAGAGGTTGACAAGCTATAGCCAGTTCAGAATGCAGGGTAATACTGTGACTGATCAGTCTATTATGTATTCCTTGTTTTTAGTGTTGTTGTTGATGGATTCATGTGTTGCCCGCTCGCCCAACCTCTCTCTCTCTCGGCCACCCATGTGTGAGTCGCTGAGTGTTTTCAAGTGTCTTAAAATCACCCACTATATCGGAAGATATTACAGAACAACTGCAAAGCCAGCCTTTCTCCCTCTGCCTTTTTTTGAAAAGATGAAATAGCTGGTAAACACATGTTTTGACAGCCTGTGCCTATTGAAGAGAGTGTGATGTGTCTGTCAGCCACATTGGGACGTTGCTGAAATGGGGCTTAACTAATCTAGGGGCCATATGGCCCCCCAGTGGGGGAGGAGAAGGAGGACATCAAGGGCTGTCCTGTAACAGAAAACAAAAGGGTGCTAAAAACAAATCCTGCTCTACTCTCTGATTGGCCGACCGGCCGACCGGCGTGAATCCCCCCCCTTTTTTAAACCCACTGTAGAACACCCTCACTCCGTTCCTCTAGGAATGTGGGTTAAAACCGCTCACGACGTTGTAGAAAGAGTGAGACTATTAAGAATACGAGAGCGGTCCAGTCTCTGAATCTTCTATGCGTCTAATGCTATTACTAATACTATTACTAATAATATTACTAATACTAGTACTAGTACTAATACTAATACTATTACTATTACTAATATTAGTACTGATACTATCACTAATACTAGTATTTATACTAATAATATTACTATTACTAATACTATTACTATTACTAATACAAGTACTATTACTAATACTAATACTAATACTATTACTAATACTAATACTATTACTAATATTAGTACTAATACTAATACTATTACTAATACTAGTACTACTACTATTACTAATACTATTACAATACGAATAATATTACTAATACTATTACTAATGCTATTGCTAATACTATTGCTATTACTAATACTAATACTAATACTATTACGAATACTAATACTAATGCTATTGCTATTGCTAATACTAATACTATTATAAATACTAATGCTAATGCTATTGCTATTGCTATTACTATTACTAATACTAATACTATTACGAATGCTAATGCTAATGCTATTGCTATTGCTAATAATAATACTTTTACGAATACTAATGCTCAAATCAAAATCAAATCACATTTTATTTGTCACATACACATGGTTAGCAGATGTTAATGCGAGTGTAGCTAAATGCTTGTGCTTCTAGTTCCGACAATGCAGTAATAACCAACGAGTAATCTAGCTAACAATTCCAAAACTACTACCTTATAGACACAAGTGTAAGGGGATAAAGAATATGTACATAAAGATATATGAATGAGTGATGGTACAGAGTGGCATAGGCAAGATACAGTAGATGGTATTGAGTGCAGTATATACATATGAGATGAGTATGTAAACAAAGTGGCATAGTTAAAGTGGCTAGTGATACATGTATTACATAAAGATGCACTAGATGATATAGAGTACAGTATATACATATACATATGAGATGAATAATGTAGGGTATGTAAACATTATATTAGGTAGCATTGTTTAAAGTGGCTAGTGATATATTTTACATCAATTCCCATCAATTCCATTATTAAAGTGGCTGGAGTTGAGTCAGTGTGTTGGCAGCAGCCACTCAATGTTAGTGGTGGCTGTTTAACAGTCTGATGGCCTTGAGATAGAAGCTGTTTTTCAGTCTCTCGGTCCCAGCTTTGATGCACCTGTACTGACCTCGCCTTCTGGATGATAGCGGGGTGAAGGCAGTGGCTCGGGTGGTTGTTGTCCTTGATGATCTTTATGGCCTTCCTGTGACATCGGGTGGTGTAGGTGTCCTGGAGGGCAGGTAGTTTGCCCCCGGTGATGCGTTGTGCAGACCTCACTACCCTCTGGAGAGCCTTACGGTTGTGGGCGGAGCAGTTGCCGTACCAGGCGGTGATACAGCCCGACAGGATGCTCTCGACTGTGCATCTGTAGAAGTTTGTGAGTGCTTTTGGTGACAAGCCAAATTTCTTCAGCCTCCTGAGGTTGAAGAGGCGCTGCTGCGCCTTCTTCACGATGCTCTCTGTGTGGGTGGACCAATTCAGTTTGTCTGTGATGTGTACGCCGAGGAACTTAAAACTTACTACCCTCTCCACTACTGATCCATCGATGTGGATAGGGGGTGTTCCCTCTGCTGTTTCCTGAAATCCACAATCATCTCCTTAGTTTTGTTGACGTTGAGTGTGAGGTTATTTTCCTGACACCACACTCCGAGTGTTGCTATTACTAATACTAAAACTATTACGAATACAAATGCTAATACTATTGCTAATACTATTACTCTTATTAGTCACATACACATGTTTAACAAATGTTATTGCGAGTGTAGTGAAATGCTTGTGCTTCTAGTTCCGACAGTGCAGCAATATGACTTGCAAAGTTAAATAGAAGTTACGTTTACATTTTCCACAACAACTACCTAATACACACACAAATCTAAGTAAAAGGATGGAATAAGAATATATAAATATATGGATGACCAATGTCAGAGCTGCATAGACTAAAATAGTACAGAATAGATAGTACAGAATACAGAATATATACATAGGAGATGAGTAATGCAAGATATGTAAACATTATTAAATTGGCTAGTGTTGCATTTACTAAAGTGGCCAGAGATTTAAAGTCTGTGTATACAGGCAGCAGCCTCTCTGTATGAATAGTACTGTGTTCCCTACCAGTCCCACACCTGCAGCTGGCTTGGAGTAGAATTTGGGTTGAAACCAGGAGTGTGTGTGTGTGTGTGTGTGTGTGTGTGTGTGTGTGAGTGCGCGTGTGTGTGTGTGTGCGTGCGTGCGTGCGACTTGTGACTTGGTAGACACTGTGACTTGGTAAAACAATGTGACTTGTAGACACTCTGACTTTGTAGACACTTTTTTCCCCCTCGGCTTTGTTTAGTTCATGAACGCAACACAATTATGCTAGTTAGCATGACAAGGCATTAGAATGGCCTGAACCCACGACGGAGGTTGGAATTCTAGAATATTCTCTAATGAAGGTTTGAAATTCCTCCAAATTAGCCAGTTTCAACAGGAATGACTCACTTCTATATGATGTGGCGTCCCGAACGGTTTGGAGAAGAAGTCAACAGAAATAAACATAAACATTTCACTGTTAGTCAACACCTGTTGTTTACGAAGCATGTGACAAATACAATTTACCATTTTAAATTACATTCCAAGTTTGAAAGTAAAAAAAATAAAAAATAAAAAACTGGCAACTCTGCAAGCTTTTGATCTGTTCTCGTAATAAGTACATGTCTAGTATGGCCCAGCGTGGTGAAAGGGTATACCCTGTGGGAAGGACCATGTGGGGAGCAGAAAGGGGCCGGCTCAGTCAAACCCCTGTCATTACCAGGATGGGCCGGCCCAACTTTAGAAAACTTCAAAGAAGACACAGATTTCTACTGTCTGAATCTAAGTTTGTGTGAATCTAAGCACTGTGTCTCTCTCTGTATGTCGTCGAGGCTTTCCTCTATCTCAAACCCTAAACACGTGAAGAGTAGCAACCCCGAAATGCAGGCCTGCCTGTCTCCCTGCCTGTCTCCCTGCAGGCCTGCCTGTCTCCCTGCAGGCCTGCCGGTCTCCCTGGCTGTCCCCCTGCAGGCCTGCCGGTCTCCCTGCCTGTCTCCCTGCAGGCCTGCCGGTCTCCCTGTCTGTCTCCCTGCAGGCCTGCCGGTCTCCCTGCCTGTCTCCCTGCAGGCCTGCCCGTTTCCCTGCAGGCCTGCCTGTCTCCCTGCCCGTTTCCCTGCAGGCCTGCCTGTCTCCCTGCCCGTTTCCCTGCAGGCCTGCCCGTCTCCCTGTCTGCTTGCCTGTGTGTCTGTCTGTGCCCAAAGCTTTAACATACCCGTAACACACCCGTAACACACCCGTAACATACCCGTAACACACCCGTAACACACCCGTAACATACCCGTAACATACCCGTAACACACCCGTAACATACCCGTAACACACCCGTAACACACCCGTAACACACCCGTAACATACCCGTAACACACCCGTAACACACCCGTAAGACACCCGTAACACACCCGTAACATACCCGTAACATACCCGTAACACACCCGTAACATACCCGTAACACACCCGTAACACACCCGTAACACACCCGTAACACACCCGTAATACACCCGTAACACACCCGTAACATACCCGTAACATACCCGTAACACACTCGTAACATACCCGTAACACACCCGTAACACACCCGTAACACACCCGTAACACACCCGTAATACACCCGTAATACACCCGTAACACACCCGTAACATACCCGTAACATACCCGTAACACACCCGTAACACACCCGTAACACACCCGTAACACACCCGTAATACACCCGTAATACACCCGTAACACACCCGTAACACACCCGTAACACACCCGTAACACACCCGTAACACACCCGTAATACACCCGTAACACACCCTTAACATACAATGCATCTTGTCTAGCCGATGGCATGAAGGATGACGAAACTCAACAAAACCTAAATGGCCAAAACAGAGATGGGTTTCTTAAATTGAACTTTCAAGCTTGGAATTTATAAAAAATCAATTCGAATTGTATTTGTCACATGCTTGGTAAACAACAGGTGTGGACTAACAACGAAATGCTCTGTTCATGTCTGTTTGACTGGATAAATCCGTCAGAGAGCAGAAACACCTTTAAAAAGTCCTGACAGACTGTGAAGAAAGAAAAGGTTTTCCTAAAAGCTTTTTTTTCTTCTTTAGGTGAACGAAACCGGACCACCCGATCTGTGTGACGGTTAAGGCTTTTCTGTTCTGTTCTGGACTCGTTCCATACAGGATCTAGTGTCGTCTGTCCTTCTGAAACAGCCTACAGTTTGTCTGTATAGCCGTCTCTGCAGACAGAACGAAGTGTGTCGCATTTTAATTAATTTTTTTTATGCAGACCTTTTGGGAAAGCAGGACACATGACAAAGATTCATTTCAGTCAAAGAGAATTCACTCCAAATCAAATCAAACCTTATTTGTCACGGGCGCCGAATACAACAGGACCTTACAGTGAAATGCTTACTTACAGGCTATAACCAATAGTGCAGTAAAAGGTATTAGGTGAACAATAGATAAGTAAAGAAATAAAAACAACAGTAAAAAGACAGTGTAAAACAGTAGCGAGGCTATAAAAGTAGAGAGGTTATATACAGTAGAGAGGTTATATACAGTAGAGAGGTTATATACAGTAGAGAGGTTATATACAGTAGTGAGGCTATATACAGTAGAGAGGTTATATACAGTAGAGAGGTTACATACAGTAGAGAGGTTATATACAGTAGTGAGGCTATATACAGTAGAGAGGTTATATACAGTAGAGAGGCTATATACAGTAGAGAGGTTACATACAGTAGAGAGGTTATATACAGTAGTGAGGCTACATACAGTAGAGAGGTTATATACAGTAGTGAGGTTATATACAGTAGTGAGGCTACATACAGTAGAGAGGTTATATACAGTAGAGAGGCTCCATACAGCAGAGAGGTTATATACAGTAGAGAGGCTACATACAGTAGAGAGGCTACATACAGTAGAGAGGCTATAAAAGTAGAGAGGTTATATACAGTAGAGAGGCTATATACAGTAGAGAGGTTACATACAGTAGAGAGGCTACATACAGTAGAGAGGCTCCATACAGCAGAGAGGTTATATACAGTAGTGAGGCTATATACAGTAGAGAGGCTATATACAGTAGTGAGGCTACATACAGTAGAGAGGCTCCATACAGCAGAGAGGTTATATACAGCAGAGAGGCTATATACAGTAGTGAGGCTATATACAGTAGAGAGGCTATATACAGTAGTGAGGCTACATACAGTAGAGAGGCTATATACAGTAGTGAGGCTATATACAGTAGAGAGGCTATATACAGTAGAGAGGCTACATACAGTAGTGAGGCTATATACAGTAGAGAGGCTATATACAGTAGTGAGGCTACATACAGTAGAGAGGCTATATACAGTAGTGAGGCTATATACAGTAGAGAGGCTATATACAGTAGAGAGGCTACATACAGTAGTGAGGCTACATACAGTAGAGAGGCTATATACAGTAGTGAGGCTACATACAGTAGAGAGGTTATATACAGTAGAGAGGCTATATACAGTAGAGAGGCTACATACAGTAGAGAGGTTATATACAGTAGTGAGGCTACATACAGTAGAGAGGCTATATACAGTAGTGAGGCTACATACAGTAGAGAGGCTACATACAGTAGAGAGGCTACATACAGTAGTGAGGCTACATACAGTAGAGAGGTTATATACAGTAGTGAGGCTACATACAGTAGAGAGGCTATATACAGTAGTGAGGCTACATACAGTAGAGAGGCTACATACAGTAGACAGGCTACATACAGTAGAAGCTATAAAAGTAGCGAGGCTATATACAGACACCAGTTAGTCAGGCTGATTGAGGTAGTATGTACATGTAGAAAGGGTTTTAATGTCACTAAGATGTCGCTCTGTGTGAGAGGGAGTTCAGTTCCTTCAACTAAAAGGTAGAGTGGTTCTCTGGAAGCTGATAGGTGGGTTACAATAGAATAGAGTGGTTCTCTGGAAGCTGATAGGTGGGTTACAGTAGAATAGAGTGGTTCTCTGGAAGCTGATAGCTGGGTTACAGTAGAGTAGAGTGGTTCTCTGGAAGCTGATAGGTGGGTTACAGTAGGAGGAGTGGTTCTCTGGAAGCTGATAGGTGGGTTACAGTAGAGTAGAGTTGTTCTCTGGAAGCTGATAGGTGGGTTACAATAGAATAGAGTTTTTCCACCATGGTTCATGTACCTTAACAAACGCCTTATAGCAGTCATTGCCCGATAGGTTTTTAGTTTAATGTGGCTTCTAGTTTTTGTATTTGACAGATTCTGAAACGATGATCACACAGTAGACAGTGAGGAACTACAGGGGTTATTTTACAGACACAGTGATAAATCATATCAGAGTTGAACAAAGTTACCAGAGTTAAAAATGTAGGGTCAATCCTGGTACCCTGTGGAGTTGCAACTTGTGCTAAATGACAACACGTTTTTATCCCCCCTGAGAACAATCATCATCATTGTACTGCTTCGTATCCAAGGTGGAAGTACATTCAATACAAGTGAACAGTTGGTTTTGTCTCAAAATGGTTCCCAGGGATTGTATGGAACACGCGGTCCTTTAGGTTCATTGCGGTTCACTTGGTCTGTGTGTATGAATACATTTGGATTTAACAGGGAGTTAGGCAGAAACGATTGTTTACTTTATCTCTCCATAGTGCATTTCCCTCAAGTCAGTGGCTTCTTTCTACATGTTTCATTCTATTTTCATGTTGAATTCTGGTTTCCTGTTGAATTCTGGTTTCCTGTTGAATTCTGGTTTCATGTTGAATTCTGGTTTCCTGTTGAATTCTGGTTTCATGTTGAATTCTGGTTTCATGTTGAATTCTGGTTTCCTGTTGAATTCTGGTTTCATGTTGAATTCTGGTTTCATGTTGAATTCTGGTTTCCTGTTGAATTCTGGTTTCCAGTTGAATTCTGGTTTCATGTTGAATTCTGGTTTCATGTTGAATTCTGGTTTCATGTTGAATTCTGGTTTCATGTTGAATTCGGAAGGAAAAAAGGCACCTATACAGCAATGTACTGTCAACAGAACAGACACCCAGCAATGCACTGTCAACAGAACATACACCCAGCAATGCACTGTCAACAGTACAGACACCCAGCAATGTACTGTCAACAGTATCCAATGCAGGAACATATCCAATGCAGGATAATGCCCAATGCAGGATCACATCCAATGCAGGATAATGCCCAATGCAGGATCATATCCAATGCAGGGTAATGCCCAAGGCAGGATCATATCCAATGCAGGATAATGCCCAAGGCAGGATCATATCCAATGCAGGATAATGCCCAATGCAGGAACATATCCAATGCAGGATAATGCCCAATGCAGGATCACATCCAATGCAGGATAATGCCCAATGCAGGATCATATCCAATGCAGGGTAATGCCCAAGGCAGGATCATATCCAATGCAGGATAATGCCCAAGGCAGGATCATATCCAATGCAGGATAATGCCCAATGCAGGATCATATCCAATGCAGGATAATGCCCAACACATGATAACGCCCAAGGCAGGATCATATCCAATGCAGGATAATGCCCAAGGCAGGATCATATCCAATGCAGGATAATGCCCAATGCAGGATCATATCCAATGCAGGATAATGCCCAAGTCAACAGATATTTTGAATATCAATGAGAGAGAGGAGAGATGACCAACAAAAATGTCCTGTTGAACCTTATAATCCTGTGTGTGTCGTGTCTGTCTGTCTGTGTGTGCGTGTGTATGCCCCTCGCTATGTGGGTCACTGCCAGGCATTATCGCCACTGAAGCGGAGGATGTTATTGTTAGCAGCAGCCCCCCCCCCCCCCCACACACACACACACACACACACACTGGCTGACCTGGGTTGTTTGTTTGCTAACGCTTAGCATCATAAATCCACAGGGAGCTCATAGTTCATATCTCGTCATAATATCACAACAGGAGGAATGTGTTTACAAATGAAGATTAACGGGTTTTTGTTTTCTGTGGAACTTGTTGTATTCTCTACTGGTGATGGCAGAAGCTTTCCTTTGCTGTGGTTTTTGAGCTAATCGGAATGAGATTAGAACCGTATTAGAGCTGAAGGGTTTTCCGCGCTGGACATGTGGTCTAAACATTCTAAACATGGGGCGCTGCACAGCCCTCGGTTCCAACCTTTCCAACCTGTGTGTGTGTGTGTGTGTGTGTGTGTGTGTGTGTGTGTGTGTGTGTGTGTGTGTGTGTGTGTGTGTGTGTGTGTGTGTGTGTGTGTGTGTGTGTGTGTGTGTGTGTGCATCATCAGTTATTCAGAGAGCGAGAGGAGGTTTTAGGAGAACAGAGGAGGTCAGAGAGGAGGAGAGGAGGTTTTAGGAGAACAGAGAAGGTCAGAGAGGAGGAGAGGAGGTTTTAGGAGAACAGAGGAGGTCAGAGAGGAGGTTTTAGGAGAACAGAACAGGTCACAGGAGGTCAGAGAGGAAGTATTAGGAGAACAGAAGAGGTCACAGTGTCTACGCCTTCACTATGGTGAATCACTAAAACAATACAGAATCACACTATGGAAAAAACAGGAACTTCACATCAGTAATCAGCCCAATGTAATTGAACAATCCATAGAATCTAACCACTTCTGGGAACATAAGAACCAATTTAAAAGCAACACGAAGGGTTATCCATCCAAAATGGAGATAAACCACTATGGATAAATCAAATCAAATGTATTTATATAGCCCTTCTTACACCAGCTGATATCTCAAAGTGCTGTACAGAAACCCAGCCTAAAACTGCAAGCAATGCAGGTGTAGAAGCACGGTGGCTAGGAAAAACTTCCTAGAAATGCCAAAACCTAGGAAGAAACCTAGAGAGGAACCAGGCTATGAGGGGTGGCCAGTCCTCTTCTGGCTGTGCCGGGTGGAGATTATAACAGAACATGGCCAAGATGTTCAAATGTTCATAAATGACCAGCATGGTCAAATAATAATAATCACAGTAGTTGTCAAGGGTGCAGCAAGTCAGCACCTCAGGAGTAAATGTCAATTGGCTTTTCATAGCCGATCATTAATAGTGTCTCTACCGCTCCTGCTGTCTCTAAAGAGTTGAAAACAGCAGGTCTGGGACAGATAGCATGTCCGGTGAACAGGTCAGGATTCCATAGCCGCAGGCAGAACAGTTGAAACTGGAGCAGCAGCACGGCCAGGTGGACTGGAGACAGCAAGGAGTCATCATGCCAGGTAGTCCTGAGGCATGGTCCTAGGGCTCAGGTCCTCCGAGAGAGAGAAAGAAAGAAAGAGAGAATTAGAGAGAGCATACTTAAATTCACACAGGACACCGGATAGGACAGGAGTACTCCAGATATAACAAACTGACCCTAGCCCCCCGACGCATAAACTACTGCAGCATAAACCACTTCTCCAATCTTTTTGTCCCCATAACAAAGAACAAACAACAAAAACATATACATGATCAAATACAAATCTTAGAATCTACTATTAAAAACTACCAGAACCCACTGGATTCTCCAATTACATTGAATGAACTACAGGACAAAATAAAAACCCTCCAACCCAAAAAGGCCTGTGGTGTTGATGGTATCCTCAATGAAATGATCAAATATACAGACAACAAATTCCAATTGGCTATACTTAAACTCTTTAACATCATCCTTAGCTCTGGCATCTTCCCCAATACTTGGAATCAAGGACTGATCACCCCAATCCACAAAAGTGGAGACATATTTGACCCCAATAACTACCGTGGAATATGTGTCAACAGCAACCTTGGGAAAATCCTCTGTATTATCATTAACATTTCCCTTTTGTACTTTAACCATTTGCACATGGTTACAACACTGCATATCTACATAATATGATGTTTCAAATGTCTTTATTCTTTTTGAACTTCTATGAGTGTAATGTTTACAGTTAATTTGTATTGCTTATTTCACTTTTGTACATTTATCTACTTCACTTGCTTTGGCAATGTTAACATATGTTTCACATGCCAATAAAACCCCTTGAATGGAATTGAATAGAGACAGAGACGGAGAGACAGAGACAGAGGAAATCTAGTCTTCTGTTATTGACACTGATTTCTCTGTTCCCAGTGGATTAAGGTTACGTCCTAGAGGGAGGGTCATCATCACGGCTTTAATGACACAACATGCTTCGATCCAACCACCCCCACTACTCATCAAAACCAACAACCTTAAACCTAACCCACATTTTAACCCTTAACCTAACCCTTAACCTAACCCCTACACTTAAAATAGCCTTTGTCCTCATGGGGATGTGGGAAATGACCCCACGAGGGAGAATGTTCCTTGTTTTACTCTTCATTTGGGGATTGTAGGTCCCCACAAGGATAGGAAAACCAACCCCCACACACACACACACACACACACACACACACACACACACACACACACACCATCCAGACCACTCCTCTCGCATGACAGTGTAGGACAGCGAGGGGCTAGTTTAGAGCTGGGACTCTTTAAAGTGGTATTCCCTTACAAGGCATATCAATTCTCTTTTAAAAGACTGCTTTTTTTATTTCACTATTTCTAAATATAACACTGCATGACACGATTGGAATGAATTTATATACTGTATGTGAGTGTGTTACTAAAAGAGGAGAGGAGGAAGGAGAGGAAGAGAGGAGAGTAGAGACAAAGGGGAGAGAGGAGAGTAGAGACAAAGGAGAGAGAGGAGAGTAGAGACAAAGGAGAGAGAGGAGAGTAGAGACAAAGGGGAGAGAGGAGAGTAGAGACAAAGGGGAGAGAGGAGAGGAGACTGGAGACAAAGGGGAGAGAAGAGAGGAGAGACAAAGGGGAGAGAGGAGAGTAGAGACAAAGGGGAGAGAGGAGAGTAGAGACAAAGGAGAGAGAGGAGAGTAGAGACAAAGGGGAGAGAGGAGAGTAGAGACAAAGGGGAGAGAGGAGAGGAGACTGGAGACAAAGGGGAGAGAAGAGAGGAGAGGAGAAGAAAGAAAGGGGAGAGAAAGGGAATGAGTAGAGGAGAGGAAGGAATGAAGGAGGAGAGGACTATAGGGAAGAAGGGGGAGAGAAAGGGAATGAGTAGAGGAGAGGAAGGAATGAAGGAGGAGAGGACTAGAGGGAAGAAGATAGAAGAGGAGTAGATGGATGCCACCACAAAAGCCCCAGTTTATTTGGAGCCCCAGCTCCACAGCTCCAGGGTAGTAATTTCTCTGTGGTCCCTGCTAGCTTGGCATCAATGTGATGTGCCAGAGACAGACTGTGGTGAGAGCTGAGAGGAAAGGACCTCTCAGTTCAGCTGTTGTCTCTGCCCCTGGTTCAGGTTCAGCTGAGACCCGAAGGACCTGTTCAGCCAAATTTCTTCACTTTGTCTTCAATCTGTAAATACCCCGACGAAGGCTTCACTCTGAAATACATTCATTTTGTTAATGAATAAGTATAGACCTCAGCTGCTATTGTCCTCCCAAGAGTTGAACTGAATATTTCCCACATCTACATTTCTAGCTCTGATAGACACATTAAAACGACAGAGATAGTTTTATCACCTCTGACAGATCAAGAGAAGCGGATGGAGTGGCGTTACCAAAATACTGTACATTCTATTAGTGGTCCAAGCTGGTAGTGACCACTCTCTATCTTGTGGCTGATTCCTGATCATTAGACTTGTACTGTATATATACGGTCACCATACCAGTGAAATGCCTCAATGTACAGTGTACAGTAGTAATGATAACCATGCATTAAAATGTGCTGTAATGTTAACATAATAATGATCACTTTAACAGTGTGTTCTTACTACTCCGATAAATCACCCTAATGCTCCTTTGAATGTCATTGGTCTGTACGGTTGTGATGACCACCTCTCTAGACATTAGAAGGTTTGGTGTTTTATAAGACACTATTATGGCCCTAGCTAGCTTCGTAGTTAATGATCTAGGGATATTCCATGGTAACAGAATGATCCAGGGATATTCCATGGTAACAGAATGATCCAGGGATATTCCATGGTAACAGAATGATCCAGGGATATTCCATGGTAACAGAATGATCCAGGGATATTCCATGGTAACAGAATGATCCAGGGATATTCCATGGTAACAGAATGATCCAGGGATATTCCATGGTAACAGAATGATCCAGGGATATTCCATGGTAACAGAATGATCCAGGGATATTCCATGGTAACAGAATGATCTAGGGATATTCCATGGTAACAGAATGATCCAGGGATATTCCATGGTAACAGAATGATCTAGGGATATTCCATGGTAACAGAATGATCCAGGGATATTCCATGGTAACAGAATGATCCAGGGATATTCCATGATAACAGAATGATCCAGGGATATCCCATGGTAACAGAATGATCTAGGGATATTCCATGGTAACAGAATGATCCAGGGATATTCCATGGTAACAGAATGATCTAGGGATATTCCATGGTAACAGAATGATCCAGGGATATTCCATGGTAACAGAATGATCTAGGGATATTCCATGGTAACAGAATGATCCAGGGATATTCCATGGTAACAGAATGATCTAGGGATATTCCATGGTAACAGAATGATCCAGGGATATTCCACGATAACAGAAATAGCTTATTTACACAAGTATTCAGACCCATTGCTATGACACTTGACATTGAACTCAGGTGCATCCTGTTTCCCTTGATCATCCTTGAGATGTTTCTACAACTTGATTCGAGTCCACCTGTGGTGAATTCAATTGATTGGACATGATATGGAAAGGCAGACACCTGTCTATATTAGGTCCCACAGTTGGCAGTGCACGTCAGAGCAGAAACCAAGCCATGGTCGAAGGAATTGTCTGTAGAGCTCCGAGACAGGATTGTGTCGAGGCACAAATCTGGGGAAGGGTTCTCTGGTTTGATGAAACCAAGATGTAACTATTTGACCTGAATGTCAAGCCGGAGGAAACCAGGCACAGCTCATCTGCTGGCCAAAACCATCCCTACGGTGAAGCATGGGGGTGGCAGCATCATGCTGTGGGGATGGTTTTCAGCAGCAGAGAGTCTAGTCAAGATCGAGGGAAAGATGAATGAAGCAAAGTACAGAGAGATCCTTGATGGAAAGCTGCGCCAGAGTGCATAGGACCTCAGACTAGGGCGAAGGTTCACCTTCCAACAGGGCAACAACCCTAAACAAACAGCCAAGACAACGCAGGAGTAGCTTCGGGAACAAGTCTCTGAATGTCCTTGATTGGCCCAGCCAGAGCCCGGACTTGAACCCGATACAACATCTCTGGAGAGACCTGAAAATAGCTGTGCAGCGATGCTCCCCATCCAACCTGACAGAGCTTGAGAGGATCTGCAGAGAAGAATGGGAGAAACTCCCCAAATACAGGCGTGCCAAGCTTGTAACGTCATACCCAAGAAGACTGGAGGCTGTAATCGCTGCCAAAGGTGCTTCAACAAAGTACAGAGTCAAGCGGTCTGAATACTTTCTGAATGCGGTGTATAAGTACAGTGCAGTAAAGTTTTGTGAGAAAATGCCGGTAAAATCTTTTTTTATGCGACGATGTGTTAAATATCTGCTCTGAATTAAGATTCAAAGATGTCTGCAGAGAGAATGGGGTGTCATCTTATGAAATTACATCTAGAGTTTGAAAAAAATAAATAAATAGGTTCTTGAACTACAGTAAGTGAAGTGGATCAACACTCAGTAACGGAATGACAGTAACACGGGTCACTGATCTGTACTGTACAGACGTGGATATGTGACATATTGTGATGTATGCTGAATAGGTACACAAAGGTAGAAAAATTCAATATTCTCCTTTACGTGTTTGAGTATCATTCTATTGGCTCTTCACGTCCACCAGTTGGGGAACCTGCCTTAAAGTGATGCTCCAGAATGTAAAAAATAATTTCAGCCAGTAGTTTGGTGTACTATGTCATCCAGTTGTTTACTACGTCATCCAGTTGTGTACTATGTCATCCAGTTGTGTACTACGTCATCCAGTTGTGTACAATGTCATCCAGTTGTGTACTATGCCATCCAGTTGTGTACTACGTCATCCAGTTGTGTACTACGTCATCCAGTTGTGTACTATGCCATCCAGTTGTGTACTACGTCATCCAGTTGTGTACTATGTCATCCAGTTGTGTACTACGTCATCCAGTTGTGTACTACGTCATCCAGTTGTGTACTATGTCATCCAGTTGTGTACTATGCCATCCAGTTGTGTACTACCTCATCCAGTTGTGTACTATGTCATCCAGTTGTGTACTACGTCATCCAGTTGTGTACTATGTCATCCAGTTGTGTACTATGCCATCCAGTTGTGTACTACCTCATCCAGTTGTGTACTATGTCATCCAGTTGTGTACTACCTCATCCAGTTGTGTACTACCTCATCCAGTTGTGTACTACCTCATCCAGTTGTGTACTACCTCATCCAGTTGTGTACTACCTCATCCAGTTGTGTACTATGTCATCCGTTTCATATGATATGTTACGTCCTGCAAAAGAAAATCATGTTTTTGTGCAATTTGTTATGTTACAAATCCAATTCGTACAATATGTTAGAAATGTATTGTGCTTAAGTTCCCAGACCGCATCTTTTTATATATATATATATATATATATATATATAAAAACAAAAATTTGCCCTGTTTTCGTGATATCCAATTGATAGTTATGATTTTGTCTCATTGCTGCAACTCCCCACGAGGCGAAGGCTGAGACATGACCCGCCAATCCGCGTTACTTCTTAACACACTGCTTAGCCAGAAAGTCAGCCGTACCAATGTGTCGAAGGAAACACTGTTCGAAATCAACTTGCATGCACTAGGCCCTCCACAAGGAATCACTGTAGCTAACCGGGACGGCGCTGGGCCTTTGGGGCTCCCGTTCAGGGCCTCAGCAATGCAATGCCGTGTCTCAGACCGCCAAAAAATATAGACTCTTAGCTTTCATTTTACACCAAATGTGATGTGATCCAGTGAACTTCACACGTTGGTGCTCATGGGTCTTTTTAGATGGAAATTGCCTCCATGATCTCAAGTCTGGAACAGTGTGTGTGTGTGTGTGTGTACTGTGTGTGTACTGTGTGTGTACTGTGTGTGTACTGTGTGTGTACTGCATTATCTTTGACCAGGACCCTCTTTGGCATTACTACAACTTCTCTGATGTAGACTTTTCTGCTTTTCTCTGTAGGTGAATGGCGCCTGAGCCCAACGCTTCCCCCAGTGTGTGTGTGTGTCAGTGCAGACACACACACCCTCTCCCTCGTCAGTCTCGGTTATCAGATATTTTTACCCTGCCTGTTCCGGAATCCTGCCAGCCAAGCGGATAATGGCCCTACTCTCTCTCCAGTTACCCCTAAGAGTGTAAGGAGCCGAGACCACGACACACACACACACACACACACACACACACACACACACACGCATACACACACACACACACACACACACACACACACACACACACACACACACACACACACACACACACACACACACACTTCCCTGACAGCTCTGGTTTTGTTTCTGGGTGATGACGTCATGACCGGGGCGTTACTGAAAGGGGGAAATGTGGCAGACACACACACTCCTCGATTCTCGCTCCTCTGACGCCCGAAGTCTTCAAACACCATCGCTAGAGATGGAGGCAGCTTCAGTCCACAAAGCTTCCTGTGTTTGGAATTGTATTAACAGTTATCAGCCTTACTCCCACACCCCTTCCCAGCCCCGGTGCCTCTAGAGGGGCCCATCGACCCAGGATGCAGGGGGGCTCTGGTCCGGCCCAGCCCCAGCCACGATGCCCATCACCCAGGAGAACGCCCTGAGCCACATCCATCTACTGGAGGACTGGCTCCTGGTGGCCCAGACCAGGTACGAGGACCACTATGGAGACCCAGACCAGCAGTCCACCACCAGCAGAGACCCAGACCAGGACTCGTACCAGGTCTGTTTTTGCACACACGTGTGGGTGATGTCATTTCTTATAGCTGACATCAATGACATACTGTACTACGAGTGCCTACTGTGATTGTTTCTCTAAAGTCTATCGGTGGTCCACAATGTGGTTCTGAAATCTGTATGATCTATTGTCAGTCTCTGTAATATTGTGGAGTGATACTTCAATCCATTGTTGGTAACTCCAACTGTATCCCAGGAGTCAGAACACGAGGAGGATGCCTGCATCACGGTCGGTGGCAGCACGGTCGGCGGCAGCACGGTCAACAGCGGCGGCTGCAGAGGTACCAGAGGAGACATGTCTCTATGCCAGGCCGCTACACAGAAGCTGATGGAATACATTCAGCTCAACTTCACAGAGGAAGGAGAGATCCAGAGCACCGCCCTCCGACCCACGACGCCGTGTGGAGGTGTGGATGCGGAGGTGCGAGCCGTGTGCCTCACCAAGCGAGAGGGGGACGGGGCAGAGCTGGGACTCAGTTTCGGTAACATCCCTATATTCGGGGATCCGGAGGGGGAGGACAGGAAGAAGGGAGGAGGGAGAAGGAGGAGGAGGAGGAAGGGGGATCAGGGACCCGTGTTGGACGTGGGGTGTATCTGGGTAACGGAGGTGAGGAAGAGAAGTCCCGCGGCGAGGTGCGGTAGAATTAAACTACGAGACGAGCTGCTGTCACTCAACGGTCAGCTGATGGTGGGCGTCGACGTCACGGGAGCCAGGTAGGAGGAGCCTTTTCTAATGATTGTAATGCATCTCAATCATCATGAATAATGTGTATGTTGCTGCACACTCCCACTCAACCACAGAGGCCTGGATGTTGTTGGATCAACTCACTGCAGTGAAAACCTGTAGGAACTATAGGTGTTTTCGTCTCACACACTGTCAGAGGCACAGTTTTACCATCCACGTCGTGCCAGTATGGCTGCTAGGGAGCTGTCTAACATGACATAGTTTAGAGCAGACAAATGCCCTCAGTGTGTTTGGCCAGGCAGACTCTGTGGTTTGTTGGCAGTGAAGAGAGAGAGAGTCTATTGGACACATGACAACTACTGGAGACTGGGAGGGAGAGAGGGAGGGAGGGAGCGAGGGAAGGAGGGAGGGAGAAAGAGAGAGACAGTCTATTGGACACATGACAACTACTGGAGACTGGGAGGGAGGGAGGGAGGGAGGGAGGGAGGGAAGGAGGGAGGGAGGGAGAAAGAGAGAGAGAGAAAGAGAGGGAGGGAGGGAGGGAGGGAGGGAGGGAGAAAGAGAGGGAGGGAGAAAGAGAGGGAGGGAGGGAGGGAGGGAGGGAGGGAGAGAGGGAAGGGAGGGAGGAGGAAGAGAGGAAGGGAAGGGAGTGAGGAGGATGAGAGGGAGGGAGGGAAGGGAGGGAGGAGGAAGAGAGGGAGGGAGAGAGGAAGAGAGGGAAGGGAGGGACGAAGAAGAGAGGGAGGGAGGGAGGAGGAAGAGAGGAGGAAGAGAGGGAGGGAGGGAGGGAGGGAGGGAGGGAGGGAGGGAGGGAAGGGAGGGAGGGAGGGAGGGAGGAGGAAGAGAGGGAAGGGAGGGAGGAGGAAGAGAGGAAGGGAAGGGAGGGAGGAGGAAGAGAGGGAGGTAAGGGAGTGAGGAGGAAGAGAGGGAGGGAGGGAGGAGGAAGAGAGGAGGAAGAGAGGGAGGGAGGAAGAGAGGGAGGGAGGGAAGGGAGGGAGGGAGGAGGAAGAGAGGGAAGGGAGGGAGGAGGAAGAGAGGAAGGGAAGGGAGGGAGGAGGAAGAGAGGAAGGGAAGGGAGGGAGGAGGAAGAGAGTGAGGGAAGGGAGGGAGGAGGAAGAGAGGGAGGGAGGCCAGCCATGGTCGACATCTCTCCAGTGGTGTCTCTGTACTTCTGAACACACATCTGAGGAAATGAGGGGTATATAGTGTGAAAAACGACATGTTTCGGTCCCGTTATAAGAAGACTTGACAGCAAGTCCAAGGTTCCATGTTAGAGTCAACACTGGCTTGACCACGAAGAGTATTACCATGACAGAAAGATAGATGCTGGAAATAGAGGTTTAATTTCATAAAGCAACTGGACATCTGACTGATCACATTATCATTCCATGTCCTGATTGGAACATCACATTATCATTCCATGTCCTGATTGGAACATCACATTATCATTTCATGTCCTGATTGGAACATCACATTATCATTCCATGTCCTGACTGGAACATCACATTATCATTCCATGTCCTGATTGGAACATCACATTATCATTTCATGTCCTGATTGGAACATCACATTATCATTCCATGTCCTGATTGGAACATCACATTATCATTCCATGTCCTGATTGGAACATCACATTATCATTCCATGTCCTGATTGGAACATCACATTATCATTTCATGTCCTGATTGGAACATCACATTATCATTCCATGTCCTGACTGGAACATCACATTATCATTCCATGTCCTGATTGGAACATCACATTATCATTTCATGTCCTGATTGGAACATCACATTATCATTCCATGTCCTGATTGGAACATCACATTATCATTCCATGTCCTGACTGGAACATCACATTATCATTCCATGTCCTGATTGGAACATCACATTATCATTTCATGTCCTGATTGGAACATCACATTATCATTTCATGTCCTGACTGGCAACATCACATTATCATTTCATGTCCTGACTGGAACATCACATTATCATTCCATGTCCTGACTGGAACATCACATTATCATTCCATGTCCTGACTGGAACATCACATTATCATTCCATGTCCTGACTGGCAACATCACATTATCATTCCATGTCCTGACTGGAACATCACATTATCATTCCATGTCCTGACTGGCAACATCACATTATCATTCCATGTCCTGACTGGAACATCACATTATCATTCCATGTCCTGACTGGAACATCACATTATCATTCCATGTCCTGACTGGCAACATCACATTATCATTCCATGTCCTGACTTTCCCGCAATTCTCCACATTTTGCCATAGTGTGGAGAGAAATGCTTGCAGCTTTTAATATGATATCTGAGTGAGAGTGACAGCCAACTTCAAGTTTAGATAGCTAGCTGCTAGACTTCCTTCCTTCCTTCCTTTTTTCCTTCCTTCCTTCCTTCCTTCCTTCCTTCCTTCCTTTTTTCCTTTTTTCCTTCCTTCCTTCCTTCCTTCCTTCCTTTTTTCCTTCCTTTTTTCCTTCCTTTTTTCCTTCCTTCCTTCCTTCCTTCCTTCCTTCCTTCCTTCCCTCCCTCCCTCCCTCCCTCCCTCCCTCCCTCCCTCCCTCACTCACTCACTCACTCACTCACTCACTCACTCACTCACTCACTCACTCACTCACTCACTCCCCTCCCTTCCTTCCTTCCTTCCTTCCTTCCTTCCTTCCTTCCTTCCTTTCTTCCTTCCCATACAGCTGTGTGAGGGAACTGGATTGAAAATAGCTCAATGGTTTTTCTCCAAGAGGCTCTGGTAGAGTGTAATATGTGTGGTTAGTGGAGAAGGATGGTTTCATGCAGTTTTGGAGGACAAGAGATGTAAAAGTAGAAAATATTTTAGGACCAATCCATATACTTTCATATACTTCCATATACTTTCATATACTTTCATATACGTTCATATACTTCCATATACTTCCATAATCTTCCATATACTTTCATATACGTTCATATACTTCCATATACTTCCATATACTTCCATATACTTCCATATACTTCCATATACTTTCATATACTTTCATATACTTCCATATACTTTCCATATACTTTCCATAAACTTTCATCAACATCTTTGCAGGTGAAACTTCAGCCAACCAACCCCTAACCCTCTGCTGCTCTGTTGGTCTAGGGGTAAAAGCCTGTCTGAGTACTTGTACTGTCAGTCTAGGGATAAAAGCCTGTCTGAGTACTTGTACTGTCAGTCTAGGGATAAAAGCCTGTCGGAGTACCAGTACTGTCAGTCTAGGGATAAAAGCCTGTCGGAGTACCAGTACTGTCAGTCTAGGGATAAAAGCCTGCCTGAGTACTAGTACTGTCAGTCTAGGGATGAAAGCCTGTCTGAGTACTAGTGCTGTCAGTCTAGGGATAAAAGCCTGTCTGAGTACTAGTACTGTCAGTCTAGGGATAAGAGCCTGTCGGAGTACTAGTACTGTCAGTCTAGGGATAAGAGCCTGTCTGAGTACTAGTACTGTCAGTCTAGGGATAAGAGCCTGTCGGAGTACCAGTACTGTCAGTCTAGGGATAAGAGCCTGTCGGAGTACCAGTACTGTCAGTCTAGGGATAAAAGCCTGTCGTAGTACCAGTACTGTCAGTCTAGGGATAAGAGCCTGTCGGAGTACCAGTACTGTCAGTCTAGGGATAAGAGCCTGTCGGAGTACCAGTACTGTCAGTCTAGGGATAAGAGCCTGTCGTAGTACTAGTACTGTCAGTCTAGGGATAAGAGCCTGTCGGAGTACTAGTACTGTCAGTCTAGGGATAAGAGCCTGTCTGAGTACTAGTACTGTCAGTCTAGGGATAAGAGCCTGTCGGAGTACCAGTACTGTCAGTCTAGGGATAAGAGCCTGTCGGAGTACCAGTACTGTCAGTCTAGGGATAAAAGCCTGTCGTAGTACCAGTACTGTCAGTCTAGGGATAAGAGCCTGTCGGAGTACCAGTACTGTCAGTCTAGGGATAAGAGCCTGTCGGAGTACCAGTACTGTCAGTCTAGGGATAAGAGCCTGTCGTAGTACTAGTACTGTCAGTCTAGGGATAAGAGCCTGTCGTAGTACTAGTACTGTCAGTCTAGGGATAAAAGCCTGTCGGAGTACCAGTACTGTCAGTCTAGGGATAAGAGCCTGTCTGAGTACTAGTACTGTCAGTCTAGGGATAAAAGCCTGTCGGAGTACCAGTACTGTCAGTCTAGGGATAAAAGCCTGTCGGAGTACCAGTACTGTCAGTCTAGGGATAAGAGCCTGTCGGAGTACCAGTACTGTCAGTCTAGGGATAAGAGCCTGTCGGAGTACCAGTACTGTCAGTCTAGGGATAAGAGCCTGTCTGAGTACTAGTACTGTCAGTCTAGGGATAAGAGCCTGTCTGAGTACTAGTACTGTCAGTCTAGGGATAAGAGCCTGTCTGAGTACTAGTACTGTCAGTCTAGGGATAAGAGCCTGTCGGAGTACCAGTACTGTCAGTCTAGGGATAAAAGCCTGTCGGAGTACCAGTACTGTCAGTCTAGGGATAAAAGCCTGTCGGAGTACTAGTACTGTCAGTCTAGGGATAAGAGCCTGTCGGAGTACCAGTACTGTCAGTCTAGGGATAAAAGCCTGTCGGAGTACCAGTACTGTCAGTCTAGGGATAAAAGCCTGTCGGAGTACCAGTACTGTCAGTCTAGGGATAAAAGCCTGTCGGAGTACCAGCACTAGATGTTTGAACTAGGATTCTTTAGGCTATGTCTGATGTCTCTCTTCTTTTCCCTCTCGTTTGAAAGTAAGAAAGAGAAAAGGGAGAGTGTGAAAGACGGACAGAAAGAGAGAAACTAAAAGTTGGAGAAGGGAGAGACATTTGGAGAGAGGGTTATCCGACTGTTCCCCGGGCTGTGAGAAAGTAAGGAAGAGAAAAGGGAGAGTGCGAAAGACAGACAGAAAGAGAAAAACAAAACGTTGGCGAGGCAAAGTTGTAAGGAGGGATATCAGACTTTTGCCCGGGCTGTGAGACTAACTATACCAGGAGGACGAGGAAGTGGTGAGCTGGCTCTTTTCTCACGGACCTGTGAAAAAACACTCTTCTCCTTTTTCCCACAACCAGTAGGAGCGGTAACTCTGCCTGCCCACATAGTGGTGACTTATCTTGTGTCCCGAACTGCACCTTATTCCCTATCCTTATTCCCTGGTCAAAAGTAGTGCACTATAAAGGGAATGTGGTGCCATTCGGGGCGCAAAACTTTGCCTTCCGAGGGAAAGAATTAGAGACTTGTATAAAAGATACAAGCCCTGGCTCTCAGATGGAATAATGTGTTTAATCATCTGATGCTTTTCTTAGTCATTGTGGTGTGGGGCAGACAGACGGGGGGACCGCAGGCAGATGTTCATCTGAAAGTTAAAGTGTGACTGATTCCCAGGCTAAGACGGCCTATGCTGCCAGGGTATAATGGTCTATCAGTGCCTGCAAGGCGATTGATCGATCAGCGGGTTTGGATCGGGCGTACAGAAATACAAGTGTTGGATGGAGCTATGGGAAGAGAGGGAGAGAAAAGTGGCCTTGATGATCCAGTGGTTATTGGTTTCAGACCTGGGTTCACAGGTCTCAAATATACAGTCCAAAAAACAAGTCATTTTATTTTAGTATTTTAATTAGTATTTGTAAAATACTATTTTCAAACACCTGGACTAAATGCATGGGAGTGTATTTGAGTGTTTCAAAAAGCTTTCCAAGTGTATTTCCAAATACATTAAAAAAAAAATTCAACTACTTGTGGAATGTTGTCCCACCCCTCTTCAATGGTTGTGCAAAGTTGCTGGATATTGGCGGGAACTGGAACACGTTGTCGTACACGTCAATCCAGAGCATCCCGAACATGCTCAACGGGTGACATTTCTGGTGAGAATGCAGGCCATGGAAGAACTGGGACATGTTCAGCTTCCAGGAATTGTGTACAGATCCTTGTGACATGGGGCCGTGCATTATCATGCTGAAACATGAGGTGATGGCAGCGGTTGAATGGCACGACAATGGGCCTCAGGATCTCGTCACAGTATCTCTGTGCATTGAAATTGCTATTGATAAAATTCAGTTGTGTTCGTTGTCCGTATTTTATGTCTGCCCATACCATAACTCTACTGCCACCATGGGGCACAAAGCCACACACGCTGTGTGCCATCTGCCCGGTACAGTTGAAACCGCGATTAATTAGTAATGAGGTTGGGAGATTGGGAACCGATCTGGGCTAAAGCCAACTTCATCAAATGGGTTGTTGGTAGTTAGTAATGAGGTTGGGAGAATGGGAACCAATCTGGGTTAAAGCCAACTTCATCAAATGGGTTGTTGGTAGTTAGTAATGAGGTTGGGAGATTGGGAACCGATCTGGGCTAAAGCCAACTTCATCAAATGGGTTGTTGGTAGTTAGTAATGAGGTTGGGAGATTGGGAACCAATCTGGGTTAAAGCCAACTTCATCAAATGGGTTGTTGGTAGTTAGTAATGAGGTTGGGAGATTGGGAACCAATCTGGGCTAAAGCCAACCTCGTAAAAGTGCTAAGTGGCAAGTAGTATTACAGAGAAAACAAAGATCCTTTTTTATTTTGATGTACCAAGTCGTTGTCTGTCTGTGGGTCCCAGATGGGTAGTGGATTAAAGCTGTCGTTCCCAAGCCGGATTGGCAGGTTTTACTGTCTGGCTGCTCTGCTGAGGCCCCGACTTAAATTCCTTTCTATGATCGGCTTTATGGGGGTGATTACACAGGAAGTGCTAGTTCCCTTCAACTGCCCAATGGAAAGTGAGAGTCTACAGTAGTCCGACTGGAATCTTACTGTGGGCTACTGAGCCAGCCTATAGAATGGTAGTCTAGACTCATCCTGCTCTCCCTCTGTATCATACTATAGCTGTACACAGAAATGAATAAATCATTTAAAATTCCTTATATTATGCAAACCAGACAGCACATATGTTATTTTTTTTAACCTATAGCCAGGGGCACTCTCCAAAACGTAGACATAATATAAAAACTAAGCATTTCTGTTTAGTGAGTCCTCCAGATCAGAGGCAGTGGGGATGACCAGGGATGTTCTCTGTTTAGTGAGTCCTCCAGATCAGAGGCAGTGGGGATGACCAGGGATGTTCTCTGTTTAGTGAGTCCTCCAGATCAGAGGCAGTAGGGATGACCAGGGATGTTCTCTGTCTAGTGAGTCCTCCAGATCAGAGGCAGTAGGGATGACCAGGGATGTTCTCTTGATAAATTTGTGAATTGGACCATTTTCCTGTCCTGCTAAGTATTCAAAATGTAACATGTACTTTTGGGTGTCCTGAGAAAATGTATGGGAGATAAAAGTAAATTATTTTCATTAGACATTTTGTGAAGTAAAAGTATTCAAAATATAAATAGTAAAGTAAAGATACCCCCCCCCCCCCAAAAAAAAAACTCCTTAAAGTAGTACTTTAAAGTATTTTTTACTTAAGTACTTTACACCACTGGGTACAATTGCCATAAAATAAATATGCAGCTCCAAAAATTGTTTGGTGATCAAGAATATTAACTGTTACGTTGAAAGCTCACCAGCGATGGGGCAACAATTACTAACATAGGCCTACTGGTGTTTTTGGTATGTATCAAATGATTGGACGTTGATCATTTACTTAATGTATGACCCTTGCATTTGGAATTCGTTGTTACATTTTATTGTTACTGAGGTGATGAAGACGCGTCACAGGCGCGCGGCTCTTCACTTCCGCTCTCCAAACTTCCCGCCAAGTGGAGTGTTTTATTTATTTGTGTCTTATTGAAATGTTTGCCGTTGCTTTGACACATTTAAAAAGCATAGGCCATATGTCGTAAATATATATTCCATATAATACTACAATAATTCCTGGCGTTTAATCACTCCATTCCCGTACCGTTCATTGCCACATGTCCACATTGTATGTTTCATGTTTGATAGGTTTGCTACGATACATTTTATTTTATTTAGCCAACCATTTCTTACTCGGTGGACATGAACATTCTCAAGACTCATGAGGTAGAAGTTCTGTTCATTTAATTCAATGTCTGGTTTCGTTTGTTCACATTTCCAGGGTTATGTCTGCGTTCCGTGTGTCTGCGTTCCGTTTGTCTGCGTTCCGTGTGTCCCTGCTGCGCGTAGAGGACCGTGCGCGTCTCAGTGCGTATAGAAATAGGCTACGTGGCCTGCGCAACACGCTTTGGAGTCAGAACGTTGAATAGGAGAAAAATTATTGTTCCGTGTATGCATGGTGTTGAAATATCATTAATAATCATCATATCTGATTAAGAGGAATGTACCAATGGATGTGGAAATGTCCTTTTACATTGTAAAATCAGTTTATTGGTTATAAGTTCCAGTCGCTGCAACAAACACTCAAACTGGACAACTTTATCTCAATCTCTCCAGTCAAAGACTCAATCATGGACACTCTTACTGACAGTTTTCGTCTGCTTCTCGTGCTGTATTGTTATCTCTACCTTCTTGCCCTTTGTGCTGTTGTCTGTGCCCAACAATGGCTGTACCATGTTTTGTGCTGCTACCATGTTTTGTTGCTACCATGCTGTGTTGTCATGTGTTGCTACCATGCTGTGTTGTTGTCTTATGTCTCTCTTCATGTAGTGTTTTGTCCTATATTTATATTTAATTTATTTATTTTAATCCCAGGCCCCCCGTCCGTCCCCCCAGGAGGCCTTTTGCCTTTTGGTAGGCCGTCATTGTAAATAAGTAATTTGTTCTTAACTGACTTGCCCAGTTAAATAAAGGTAAAAAAATAAAAATAATAATTGTATGGTCCTGGGGTGCTTATATTATGTAGGTTAGATTATATTTGGTTTCTCAAGGGGAGGCTGTACAGTCTGGCCCTCTACCTGTTTGATTATATTTGGTTTCTCAAGGGGAGGCTGTACAGTCTGGCCCTCTACCTGTTAGATTATATTTGGGTTCTCAAGGGGAGCCTGTACAGTCTGGCCCTCTACCTGTTAGATTATATTTGGTTTCTCAAGGGGAGCCTGTACAGTCTCGCCCTCTACCTGTGTCTGTTCAGATAAGACAGCGTAGGCCTGATACAGTCTGGCCCTCTACCTGTGTCTGTTCAGATAAGACAGCGTAGGCCTGATACAGTCTGGCCCTCTACCTGTGTCTGTTCAGATAAGACAGCGTAGGCCTGATACAGTCTGGCCCTCTACCTGTGTCTGTTCAGATAAGACAGCGTAGGCCTGATACAGTCTGGCCCTCTACCTGTGTCTGTTCAGATAAGACAGCGTAGGCCTGATACAGTCTTCTTTGGACTCGTGTATATTTGGTCAATCTACTTGTATATTTTGTGTTATAAACTGGGTGGTTCGAGCCCTGAATGCTGATTGGCTGAAAGCCGTGGTATATCAGACCGTATATACCACGGGTATGACAAAACATGTATTTTTACCACTCTAATTACGTTGGTCACCAGGTTATAATAGCAATAAGGCATCATTGTGGGTTTGTGGTATATGGCCAATATACCACGGCTAAGGGCTGTGTCCTATCACTCCACGTTGCATTGTGCATAATAACAGCCCTAAGCTGTGGTATATTGGCCATATACCACACCCCCTCGGGCCTTATTGCTTAACGAATATGGCGATTTCACCATCGGATCACCAAGATCTGTAAATAAATGTACACTCTGAGCACGTCAACCTGCCTTGCCTTCTGCTGGTGTCGTGCCCTTAACGGCTGCTACAAGGGCCCTATTTTACAATTACATCATCAAAATGGGTTGTAGGCGAAATCACGAAAAGGGCTGTCTGGTAGCCTCAATAAATAGACAACGATTTGTAGTTCCACAAGTCGTTTCCTGTATAGATGCATATTTTTTTACTTGAAAACTTGTGACTCCACTTGACTTGCTCTTAGAATGCACGACTTGTACTCGACTCGAGTTTTACTTGAGACTCAGACCTTGTGACTCGAATAATAGTGACATGGTCTCGTCTCTGTCTCTCTCTCTCTCTGTATCTGTCTTTGAGGTAGGAATTTGATGAATTCTGAGAGCAGAAAATGGAATGTAGGCTAAATCAAAACTAACTAACAGGTCCCATACCATATCTCTTAAGGCATTTACCACAGACAGACAGAGCAGATATGTTCTCCAAGATGCTGTACCTCTGGAACTGGAACTCTGTAAGTCTGTCCTTCAAAGAGGATATCTTTATGAAGTTATAATAGGATCTCTTTATGAAGTTATAGGATCTCTTTATGAAGTTATAGGATCCCTTTATGAAGTTATAATAGGATCTTTATCTCAGGATTATAACAGGATCTTTATTCTAGGTGAGGGTTATAATAGGATCTTTATTCTAGGTGAGGGTTATAACAGGATCTTTATTCTAGGTGAGGGTTATAATAGGATCTTTATTCTAGGTGAGGGTTATAATAGGATCTTTATTATAGGTGAGGGTTATAATAGGATCTTTATTCTAGGTGAGGGTTATAATAGGATCTTTATTCTAGGTGAGGGTTATAATAGGATCTTTATTCTAGGTGAGGGTTATAATAGGATCTTTATTCTAGGTGAGGGTTATAATAGGATCTTTATTCTAGGTGAGGGTTATAATAGGATCTTTATTCTAGGTGAGGGTTATAATAGGATCTTTATTCTAGGTGAGGGTTATAATAGGATCTTTATTCTAGGTGAGGGTTATAACAGGATCTTTATTCTAGGTGAGGGTTATAATAGGATCTTTATTCTAGGTGAGGGTTATAATAGGATCTTTATTCTAGGTGAGGGTTATAATAGGATCTTTATTCTAGGTGAGGGTTATAATAGGATCTTTATTCTAGGTGAGGGTTATAATAGGATCTTTATTCTAGGTGAGGGTTATAATAGGATCTTTATTCTAGGTGAGGGTTATAATAGGATCTTTATTCTAGGTGAGGGTTATAATATTATCTTTATTCTAGGTGAGGGTTATAATAGGATCTTTATTCTAGGTGAGGGTTATAATAGGATCTTTATTTTAAGTGAGGGTATAACAGGATCTTTATTCTAGGTGAGGGTATAACAGGATCTTTATTCTAGGTGAGGGTTATATTAGGATCTTTATTCTAGTTTAGGTTTCTAATTGGTTCTTTATCTCAGGTGATGGTTGTAATTGGATCTTTATCTCAGGTGATGGTTGTAATTGGTTCTTTATCTCAGGTGATGGTGTTAATTGGGTCTTTATCTCAGGTGATGGTTGTAATTGGTTCTTTATCTCAAG
This sequence comes from Oncorhynchus clarkii lewisi, assembly GCF_045791955.1. Taxonomy (NCBI): domain Eukaryota; kingdom Metazoa; phylum Chordata; class Actinopteri; order Salmoniformes; family Salmonidae; genus Oncorhynchus; species Oncorhynchus clarkii. The sequence continues at coordinate 98,916 of NW_027261130.1, read as the reverse complement.
TGATGGTGTTAATTGGGTCTTCATCTCAGGTGATGGTGTTAATTGGGTCTTCATCTCAGGTGATGGTTGTAATTGGGTCTTCATCTCAGGTGATGGTGTTAATTGGATCTTTATCTCAGGTGATGGTTGTAATTGGTTCTTTATCTCAGGTGATGGTGTTAATTGGGTCTTCATCTCAGGTGATGGTTGTAATTGGGTCTTCATCTCAGGTGATGGTGTTAATTGGGTCTTCATCTCAGGTGATGGTGTTAATTGGGTCTTCATCTCAGGTGATGGTGTTAATTGGGTCTTCATCTCAGGTGATGGTTGTGATTGGTTCTTTATCTCAGGTGATGGTTGTGATTGGTTCTTTATCTCAGGTGATGGTGTTAATTGGATCTTTATCTCAGGTGATGGTTGTAATTGGTTCTTTATCTCAGGTGATGGTGTTAATTGGGTCTTCATCTCAGGTGATGGTGTTAATTGGGTCTTTATCTCAGGTGATGGTTGTAATTGGATCTTTATCTCAGGTGATGGTTGTGATTGGTTCTTTATCTCAGGTGATGGTTGTGATTGGTTCTTTATCTCAGGTGATGGTGTTAATTGGATCTTTATCTCAGGTGATGGTTGTAATTGGTTCTTTATCTCAGGTGATGGTTGTAATTGGATCTTTATCTCAGGTGATGGTTGTAATTGGGTCTTTATCTCAGGTGATGGTTGTAATTGGGTCTTTATCTCAGGTGATGGTTGTAATTGGTTCTTTATCTCAGGTGATGGTGTTAATTGGATCTTTATCTCAGGTGATGGTTGTAATTGGGTCTTTATCTCAGGTGATGGTTGTAATTGGATCTTTATCTCAGGTGATGGTTGTAATTGGGTCTTCATCTCAGGCGATGGTTGTAAATTGTTCTTTATCTCAGGTGATGGTGGGCCATAACTCCCATTATGAATCATCCCAAATGGCACCCTATTCTCTATTTAGTGCACTACTTTTGTCCAGGGCCCTATTCCCTATTTAGTGCACGACTTTTGTCCAGGGTCCTATTCCCTATTTAGTGCACTACTTTTGTCCAGGGCCCATAGGGACTCAGTCCTATGAATCATCCCACAATCTTCTCTTCTACATTTACTCCTCCTCTGAACCTGTAGATGTTGTTAGATTGTTGGGGTAGAGCCTACATTAGAGTTTTGCGCTACTGTGTTGTGTTGGATGGATAATATACCTTCTACAGTGAATGGTTGCAATTGGGTTGTTGTTTTAACAGTGTCCACTAGGTGGCACTAACAGATGGTCATTCAAAGATACTGCTGCTGAGTCGCCAACAGTCGTCTCCCACTCTCCCACAGGTTTTTGCTCTAGTTAAACTGTAAACAGAACAAACTGCTCAAACAACACAAACAATGATCAATAATAATAATAATAATAATTATCCAATGAACTCTTTCAAGAAATTGCTTTTGTCTCAAAAGTTGTTGCTGCACTGACTGTTATTGTAAACATGTCCACCAAACAGTTCTTAATGATTGCTGTGCTATTTGGGTCATACATTTGTTAACTTATTAAATTAAACCCATTTTTTCCCCGGCTGGCTTTAATGTACTGTAAAGAGTGAGAGTTATGAATGATGCCACTGTCCCTGGAACCTCGGCCATGGAATCTGAGGAATGCATACCCAGACTGCTTTGGTTAAAGACGTAGTGAAGGGAGACACTGGCAGTGTAGTAGTAGAGACCTGTAGATCTGTGTATAGAACAGTAGAATGTGATTGGGGGGGAAAAATGGTCAAGAATCCATTGGAAATGGGTACAGTATATACCAGTAGAAACCAAGGTGGTTGACAATAGCAGAGGCCAGTAGAAAACCAGTTGAATTGTGGGTAAGACTACGTAAAGCCTGCAGGTATAATACTTGATTACTTGTTATAAGCATATGAGTCTTTATAATGTCTTATTATTAGCTTTATAAGAGATTATGAGGTCAGGCTCAGGCCACAGACATGCATCTAAGAAAACAATAGATGGGTTGAATGTGATGAATGAGATGGTCCGTCTCTGAGAAAGATGAGACCTGCCACTGAATAGGGGATGTTACATTAGGAATGTCACTGAATAGGGGATGTTACATTAGGAATGTCGCTGAATAGGGGATGTTACATTATGAATGTCACTGAATAGGGGATGTTACAATAGGAATGCCACTGAATAGGGGATGTTACATTAGGAATGTCGCTGAATAGGGGATGTTACATTAGGAATGTCGCTGAATAGGGGATGTTACATTATGAATGTCACTGAATAGGGGATGTTACATTAGGAATGTCGCTGAATAGGGGATGTTACATTATGAATGTCACTGAATAGGGGATGTTACAATAGGAATGCCACTGAATAGGGGATGTTACATTATGAATGTCACTGAATAGGGGATGTTACAATAGGAATGTCACTGAATAGGGGATGATACATTATGAATGTCACTGAATAGGGGATGTTACAATAGGAATGTCACTGAATAGGGGATGATACATTATGAATGTCACTGAATAGGGGATGTTACATTAGGAATGTCGCTGAATAGGGGATGTTACATTATGAATGTCACTGAATAGGGGATGTTACAATAGGAATGCCACTGAATAGGGGATGTTACATTATGAATGTCACTGAATAGGGGATGTTACAATAGGAATGTCACTGAATCGGGGATGTTATATTAGGAATGCCACTGAATAGGGGATGATACATTATGAATGTCACTGAATAGGGGATGTTACAATAGGAATGTCACTGAATAGGGGATGATACATTATGAATGTCACTGAATAGGGGATGTTACATTAGGAATGTCGCTGAATAGGGGATGTTACATTATGAATGTCACTGAATAGGGGATGTTACAATAGGAATGCCACTGAATAGGGGATGTTACATTATGAATGTCACTGAATAGGGGATGTTACAATAGGAATGTCACTGAATCGGGGATGTTATATTAGGAATACCACTGAATAGGGGATGTTACAATAAGAATGTCACTGAATAGTGGATGTTATATTAGGAATGCCACTGAATAGGGGATGATACATTATGAATGTCACTGAATAGGGGATGTCACTGAATAGGGGATGTTACATTAGGAATGTCACTGAATAGGGGATGATACATTATGAATGTCACTGAATAGGGGATGTTACAATAGGAATGTCACTGAATAGGGGATGTTACAATAGGAATGTCACTGAATAGGGGATGTTATATTAGGAATGCCACTGAATAGGGGATGTTACATTATTAATGTCTGTCACGTTCTGACCTCTATTTCCTTTGTTTTGCATTTATTTAGTATGGTCAGGGCGTGAGTTGGGTGGGCAGTCTATGTTTGTTTTTCTATGTTTTGGGGCAGTTCTATGTTTTCGGCCTAGTATGGTTCTCAATCAGAGGCAGGTGTCATTAGTTGTCTCTGATTGAGAATCATACTTAGGTAGCCTGGGTTTCACTGTGTGTTTGTGGGTGATTGTTCCTGTCTTTGTGTAGTGTTCACCAGATAGGCTGTATTAGGTTTCACGTTCCGTTTGTTGTTTTCGTATTCATTTAGTTATTTCATGTATCGTCATTTATTTCATTAAAGAACATGAGTAACCACCACGCTGCATTTCGGTCCTCTCTGTCAACAAACGAAGAACGCCGTTACAGAATCACCCACCACAACAGGACCAAGCGGTGTGGTAATGGGCAACGGAAAAAGCAGCAGCAGGAGCAGCGCGAGGAGGTATGGACATGGGAGGACGAATTAGACGGAAGAGGACCCTGGGCTCAGCCAGGAGAATATCGCCGTCCCAAAGAAGAACTGGAGGCGGCGAAAGCGGAGAGGCGCTGGTATGAGGAGGCAGCGCGGCGTCGTGGATGGAAGCCCGGGAGTCAGCCCCAAAAATTTCTTGGGGGGGGGGCTAACAGGGAGTATGGCTACGCCAGGTAGGAGACCTGAGCCAACTTCCTGTGGTTACCGGGGGGCTAGAGAGACCGGGCAGGCACCGTGTTATGCTGTGGAGCGCACTTTGTCCCCAGTGCGGGTGCACAGCCCGGTGCGGTACATTCCAGCTCCGCGTATCGGCCGGGCTAGAGTGGGCATCGAGCCACGTGCCATGAAGCCGGCTCTACGCATCTGGTCTCCAGTGCGTCTCCTTGGGCCGGCTTACATGGCACCAGCCTTGCGCACGGTGTCCCCGGTTCGCCTGCATAGCCCAGTGCGGGCTATTCCACCTCGCCGCACTGGCAGGGCGACCGGGACCATTCAACCGGGTAAGGTTGGGCAGGCTCGGTGCTCAAGAGCTCCAGTGCGCCTGCACGGCCCGGTCTATCCGTCACCACCTCCACACCCCAGCCCTCCGGTGGCAGCTCCCCGTACCAGGCTGTCTCTCCGGCCCATCCGTCCAGAGCCTTCCTCCTCTCCAGCGCTGCCGGAGTCTCCCGCCTGTCCGGCGCCTCTGCCGGAGCCTCCCGCCTGTCCGGCGCCTCTGCCGGAGCCTCCCGCCTGTCCGGAGCCTCCCGCCTGCCCAGCGCCATCTGAGCTTCCCGTCTGCCCAGCGCCGCCCGTCTGCCCAACGCCGCCAGCGCCGCCCGTCTGCCCAGCGCCGCCAGTGCCGCCCGTCTGCCCAGCGCCGCCAGTGCCGCCCGTCTGCCCAACGCCGCCCGTCTGCCCAGCGCCGCCAGTGCCGCCCGTCTGCCCAGCGCCGCCAGTGCCGCCCGTCTGCCCAGCGCCGCCAGTGCCGCCCGTCTGCCAGGAGCCGCCAATGCCGCCCGTCAGCCAGGAGCCGCCAGTGCCGCCCGTCAGCCAGGGGCCGCCAGTGCCGCCCGTCAGCCAGGGGCCGCCAGTGCCGCCAGTCAGCCAGGGGCCGCCAGTGCCGCCAGTCAACCAGGGGCCGCCAGTGCCGCCCGTCAGCCAGGGGCCGCCAGTGCCGCCAGTCAGCCAGGGGCCGCCAGTGCCGCCAGTCAGCCAGGGGCCGCCAGTGCCGCCAGTCAGCCAGGGGCTGCCAGTGCCGCCCGTCAGCCAGGGGCCGCCAGTGCCGCCAGTCAGCCAGGGGCCGCCAGTGCCGCCAGTCAGCCAGGGGCCGCCAGTGCCGCCAGTCAACCAGGGGCCGCCAGTGCCGCCAGTCAGCCAGGGGCCGCCAGTGCCGCCAGTCAGCCAGGGGCCGCTAGAGCCCCTCCGCCCGGAGCAGCTGCCCCTCTGTCCCGAGCAGCTGCCCCTCTGTCCCGAGCTGCTGCCGCCCCTCTGTCCCGAGCTGCTGCCGCCCCTCGGTCCCGAGCAGCTGCCGCCCCTCTGTCCCGAGCAGCTGCTTCACCTCTGTCCCGAGCTGCCCCTCTGTCCCAAGCAGCCCCTCTGTCCAGTGGAGTCATTGAGAGGGGTGGGCATGGTGAGTAAGCCACGGAGGCGGACAATAAGGCGGACTAAGACAATGGCGAAGTGGGGTCCGCGTCCCGCGCCAGAGCCGCCACCGCGGACAGACGCCCACCCAGACCCTCCCCTATAGGTCAAGGTTTTGCGGCCGGAGTCCGCACCTTTGGGGGGGGGGTACTGTCACGTTCTGACCTCTATTTCCTTTGTTTTGCATTTATTTAGTATGGTCAGGGCGTGAGTTGGGTGGGCAGTCTATGTTTGTTTTTCTATGTTTTGGGGCAGTTCTATGTTTTCGGCCTAGTATGGTTCTCAATCAGAGGCAGGTGTCATTAGTTGTCTCTGATTGAGAATCATACTTAGGTAGCCTGGGTTTCACTGTGTGTTTGTGGGTGATTGTTCCTGTCTTTGTGTAGTGTTCACCAGATAGGCTGTATTAGGTTTCACGTTCCGTTTGTTGTTTTCGTATTCATTTAGTTATTTCATGTATCGTCATTTATTTCATTAAAGAACATGAGTAACCACCACGCTGCATTTCGGTCCTCTCTGTCAACAAACGAAGAACGCCGTTACAATGTCACTGTATAGGGGATGTTACAATAGGAATGTCACTGAATAGGGGATGTTACATTAGGAATGTCACTGAATAGGGGATGTTACATTAGGAATGTCACTGAATAGGGGATGTTACAATAGGAATGTCACTGAATAGGGGATGTTACAATAGGAATGTCACTGAATAGGGGATGTTACATTAGGAATATTTGTTATGTGGACAGGACATTATGACGGGGTCATGTTGAGGGGGGAGGTGAAAATAGATAGTTCTATTATATTTGAAAGAGTTGCTGTTTAGCTGGTCCAGAGTTGGTGTTTGGCTGTACATCCCTCAGTAATCTGTCTCTGAAACTCAGTCATAACAAACCTATATTGTCAGAAATTGATTTTGATAGCCCCTCCCACGTTTACTATTAATTAGGTGTTATCAGCAGATCATCAGAGACATCTTCAGAGTGTCTGTCTGTGACAGAACACCCGAGGGGTATACTACGTAGGAAGCTAGATCTACTCTGGGGTTTCTAACGCTAGCCAGCTTCAGTTAGCTTCACATTCCAGGTCAGGCTTCATCTGTAATACGACGGTAGAAATTGCTCGTCCACCTGCCACTAACTCTAGCAGGCTTGTAACTGTGCATGTGCGTGCACATGTGGCTAGTCGAACGCTGAACTCTTCATTGACACAATGCTGAAACATCAGTTCACTGCCACATTTTCATTTGTGCCGTAATCAAAATAGTATTTTAGAAGTGCTGTCTTAATTTAATTATTTATCGTTAATACCTTTTTTTCCCACTATTGATCAAATAATTGTATTTTTTCTTGAACCTTTCTTTAACTAGGCCAAGTCAGATGAGAACAAATTCTTATTTATAATGACGGCCTACCGGGGAACAGCCTTGTTCAGAGGCAGAATGACATATTTTTACCTTGTCAGCTCAGGGATTTGATCTAGCAACCTTTCGGTTACTGGCCCAACGCTTTAACCACTAGGCTACCTGTCTCTAACCACTAGGCTACCTGCTGGTTACTAGTCCAACACTCTAACCACTAGGCTACCTGCTGGTTACTAGTCCAACACTCTAACCACTAGGCTACCTGCTGGTTACTAGTCCAACACTCTAACCACTAGGCTACCTGCCTCTAACCACTAGGCTACCTGCCTCTAACCACTAGGCTACCTGCTGGTTACTAGTCCAACACTCTAACCACTAGGCTACCTGCTGGTTGCTAGTCCAACACTCTAACCACTAGGCTACCTGCTGGTTACTAGTCCAACGCTCTAACCACTAGGCTACCTGCTGGTTACTAGTCCAACACTCTAACCACTAGGCTACCTGCTGGTTACTAGTCCAACACTCTAACCACTAGGCTACCTGCCTCTAACCACTAGGCTACCTGCCTCTAACCACTAGGCTACCTGCTGGTTACTAGTCCAACACTCTAACCACTAGGCTACCTGCTGGTTGCTAGTCCAACACTCTAACCACTAGGCTACCTGCTGGTTACTAGTCCAACGCTCTAACCACTAGGCTACCTGCTGGTTACTAGTCCAACACTCTAACCACTAGGCTACCTGCTGGTTACTAGTCCAACACTCTAACCACTAGGCTACCTGCCTCTAACCACTAGGCTACCTGCCTCTAACCACTAGGCTACCTGCTGGTTACTAGTCCAACACTCTAACCACTAGGCTACCTGCTGGTTACTAGTCCAACGCTCTAACCACTAGGCTACCTGCTGGTTACTAGTCCAACACTCTAACCACTAGGCTACCTGCTGGTTACTAGTCCAACACTCTAACCACTAGGCTACCTGCCTCTAACCACTAGGCTACCTGCCTCTAACCACTAGGCTACCTGCTGGTTACTGGTCCAACGCTCTAACCACTAGGCTACCTGCTGGTTACTAGTCCAACGCTCTAACCACTAGACTACCTGCCTCTAACCACTAGGCTACCTGCCTCTAACCACTAGGCTATCTGCTGGTTACTGACCCAACACTCTAACCACTATTCTACCTGCCTCTAACCACTAGGCTACCTGCCTCTAACCACTAGGCTACCTGCCGCCTCTACACTCTAACCACTAGGCTACCTGCCGCCTCTACACTCTAACCACTAGGCTACCTGCCGCCTCTACACTCTAACCACTAGGCTACCTGCCGCCTCTACACTCTAACCACTAGGCTACCTGCCGCCTCTACACTCTAACCACTAGGCTACCTGCCTCCTCTACACTCTAACCACTAGGCTACCTGCCTCTAACCACTAGCCTACCTGCCGCCTCTACACTCTAACCACTAGGCTACCTGCCGCCTCTACACTCTAACCACTAGGCTACCTGCCACCTCTACACTCTAACCACTAGGCTACCTGCCACCTCTACACTCTAACCACTAGGCTACCTGCCGCCTCTACACTCTAACCACTAGGCTACCTGCTGGTTACTAGTCCAACACTCTAACCACTAGGCTACCTGCTGGTTACTAGTCCAACACTCTAACCACTAGGCTACCTGCCTCTAACCACTAGGCTACCTGCCTCTAACCACTAGGCTACCTGCTGGTTACTAGTCCAACACTCTAACCACTAGGCTACCTGCTGGTTGCTAGTCCAACACTCTAACCACTAGGCTACCTGCTGGTTACTAGTCCAACGCTCTAACCACTAGGCTACCTGCTGGTTACTAGTCCAACACTCTAACCACTAGGCTACCTGCTGGTTACTAGTCCAACACTCTAACCACTAGGCTACCTGCCGCCTCTACACTCTAACCACTAGGCTACCTGCTGGTTACTAGTCCAACACTAACCACTAGGCTAGCTGCTGGTTACTAGTCCAACACTCTAACCACTAGGCTACCTGCTGGTTGCTAGTCCAACACTCTAACCACTAGGCTACCTGCTGGTTACTAGTCCAACGCTCTAACCACTAGGCTACCTGCTGGTTACTAGTCCAACACTCTAACCACTAGGCTACCTGCTGGTTACTAGTCCAACACTCTAACCACTAGGCTACCTGCCGCCTCTACACTCTAACCACTAGGTTACCTGCCTCCTCTACACTCTAACCACTTGGCCTGCCGCCCCAAAGTCATATTACGTCATACAAAAAAGTATTACTGCACATGAAGTTTAAAATGCATTCTGTCATTACTAAATGTGTAATGTGATTGGTATTTAAACATTAGATCAATAAAATATCTAATCAATCACTTTTGTATTACCGGTTATCCCGAGTTGTACTCAGTATTACACCTCACTAACATCCCCTATATACTGGTCTTGGCTAGAAAGAAAAAAAACTGTTTGGGGGAGGGTCTCTTCTGCAGTGTTCAACCAATCCAGAAATTGTGGAGGAGGAGTTAAGGTCCAAAAGCAGAATTCCAGGTCACAGGCTTTTTTTTTTGCATTTCCTCTGAAAACCGGAACATCCGGTTGTTGAGGACTGGCAGAGACTAGTATTTAAATGATAAATTTCAGTTGTCTGCAATACCTTCACTGCTCTGACAGGGGGCAGTATAGGTTCAGACCAGACAGAGGTATAGATAGTAGTAGCGTGTGACTCTAGCGCTATAATCAAAGATTTGTATATTCTTTCTACTATAACTGAAATTTAGGATTAGACATTTGGTTACACAGAATCATACAGTAATTTCTCAAAAGCCATATACTAATGAGTTTTGATGCAGTGAAGGACTGGAGCCTATTCTAAAAGCCTATCACAAAGTGGTTTTAAAAAAGCAGAGCATTTTTTTTGCTGACAATCTAAGTGTGACCATTTCTAGAAGAAACGTAACATATTTTTGTCAGCATTTCCACAAATGCATTCATCGCCAAAACCTCTATTTTCCTGATATGCTGGATTACAATATTATGGCGTGGGCAGAAGGGGAGAGACACGCTCTGGTGCTCAAGTGAGCAGCAAGTGATTGGAGTGGTGCTGAGTAGCGTAGGCAGCAGGGACACGGAGGAACCGCGCACACGGCGCAACCCAGGCAGTTCACACTAGTGATGGGCATTCCCAGTCTTTTTGGTGAGACGGCCCGTTTGGCTCCGTTCACGTTAAAGAGCCGGCTCATTTGGCTTCCAAACGGCTCTTCCTTAAAAATGCTTTAATTTTTGGTGGGCAAATCTCCAATGTAAAGCTCAGGAGGTAGGCTACCATTATGTTAGATCGTGAAATGCGCGTTCAAATACATTTTTATCTGGCCTGTAAGAAAAGTTTTTTTTAAAACACTGAAACAAATCAGCGTGGACCAGATTGACGTGCTCTCCCTAATATTTATTGTTTCTGCAGTGAGGATTCACCCTCTTTAAATGTTGTAATTTATCTGCAGAAAAACGTTGTTTTGAGCTCAAAAAGCAGTGGTAGCAGTATTCAAATCAGGGAGCCAAACGAACAGCGTTTTCACTGATGCGAATCGTCTCCCACTTAAAAGATCCGTTCAAAAAGAGCCGTTCGTTCGCGGACGACCCGTCACTCGTTCAGACCCCAATGATATGATATTATTGCCTCCGCGCGGAAACAGTCGTTGGATTCAGATGACACCCGCGACACCGGTTTTTATCCTGGACACCTGCGGACAGCTGAAGCGGAGACGATCCTTCGTTGAATGAATAGGACGGATGCGTTTAACCAGCAGTGAAACTACAATTTTCAAGAACTAGGAGCGCTCATAGTAAACTGTTAAAACAAGGAACAGTTTATCCGGATAAGACAGAAGAAGAATGATTCATTTTTTTGGAAACATTGTAACTAACGACCGGTTACATTGTCCTGCTGCTTGAATGCCAACCGGTGATTAAACAAATTACCGAACGAAACTCCTGGGAACGCGCGTCAACGCGGATGAAGCCCGTGTGCCGCTGGGCGTCAAGCAGGCAGAGGAAACAACGTGGCTAGAATGGGCTTTAAGTAAGAACTTCAGGTATGGTCTATTTCCCTTGGCTTTTAACTGTACTAATAGGATGAGCTTGTGATTTGGTCAGCGCTACCTGTGATGTTGTTCAATGCTTTACAAACAGTCAGCGGAATATCGCCGGGTTCCCGGTCAAAATCTCACTAGTCACAGCGGCAGTGCAGGGTTTTTCTATATTCTCACAGGGGACAGATGTTTTTTTTAAGGTATTTACGGGGACACACGTTTTCTACATGGGATTACTTTTCCGAAAACCGGTATAAACTATAATGCACAAACACAATTATAATCTTATCTTCATCCTTTGTTTTTATTTACACATAGAAAACTATTTAAATTATTACTATTTATTTAAATGGCTACCCAGACATTTTGAATTGCCCACCCCCCCCATCTCTTCCACGCTGCTGCTACTCTCTGTTATTATCTGAATTTTTTTCCCATTCCTCCTTGCAAAACAGCTCGAGCTCAGTGAGGTTGGATGGAGAGCATTTGTGAACAGCAGTTTTCAGTTCTTTCCACAGATTCTCGATTGGATTCAGGTCTGGACTTTGACTTGGCCATTCTAACACCTGGATATGTTTATTTTTGAACCATTCCATTGTAGATTTTGCTTTATGTTTTGGATCATTGTCTTGTTGGAAGACAAATCTCCGTCCCAGTCAACAGGTCTTTTGCAGACTCCATCAGGTTTTCTTCCAGAATGGTCCTGTATTTGGCTCCATCCATCTTCCCATCAATTTTAACCATCTTCCCTGTCCCTGCTGAAGAAAAGCAGGCCCAAACCATGATGCTGCCACCACCATGTTTGACAGTGGGGATGGTGTGTTCAGGGTGATGAGCTGTGTTGCTTTTACGCCAAACATAACGTTTTGCATTGTTGCCAAAAAGTTCAATTTTGGTTTCATCTGACCAGAGCACCTTCTTCCACATGTTTGGTGTGTCTCCCAGGTGGCTTGTGGCAAATTTTAAACACATTTTTTTATGGATATCTTTAAGAAATGGCTTTCTTCTTGCCACTCTTCCATAAAGGCCAGATTTGTGCAATATATGACTGATTGTTGTCCTATGGACAGAGTCTCCCACCTCAGCTGTAGATCTCTGCAGTTCATCCAGAGTGATCATGGGCCTCTTGGCTGCATCTCTGATCAGTCTTCTTCTTGTATGAGCTGAAAGTTTAGAGGGACGGCCAGGTCTTGGTAGATTTGCAGTGGTCTGATACTCCTTCCATTTCAATATTATCGCTTGCACAGTGCTCCTTGGGATGTTTAAAGCTTGGGAAATCTTTTTGTATCCAAATCCGGCTTTAAACTTCTTCACAACAGTATCTCGGACCTGCCTGGTGTGTTCCTTGTTCTTCATGATGCTCTCTGCGCTTTTAACGGACCTCTGAGACTATCACAGTGCAGGTGCATTTATACGGAGACTTGATTACACACAGGTGGATTGTATTTATCATCATTAGTCATTTAGGTCAACATTGGATCATTCAGAGATCCTCACTGAACTTCTGGAGAGAGTTTGCTGCACTGAAAGTAAAGGGGCTGAATAATTTTGCACGCCCAATTTTTCAGTTTTTGATTTGTTAAAAAAGTTTGAAATATCCAATAAATGTCGTTCCACTTCATGATTGTATCCCACTTGTTCTTGATTCTTCACAAAAAAATACAGTTTTATATCTTTATGTTTGAAGCCTGAAATGTGGCAAAAGGTCGCAAAGTTCAAGGGGGCCGATTACTTTCGCAAGGCACTGTAGCCTCCACATTGACTCTGCACCGGTACCCCCTGTATTTCGACCCAATATTGTTATTTACTGCTGCTCTTTAATTATATATATTGGAGTATTTTCTTAAAACTGCATTGTTGGTTAAGGGCTTGTAAGTAAGCATTTCACTGTGAGGTCTACTACACCTGTTGTATTCATCATTTCACTGTGAGGTCTACTACACCTGTTGTATCCAGCATTTCACTGTAAGGTCTACTACACCTGTTGTATTCAGCATTTCACTGTAAGGTCTACTACACCTGTTGTACTCAGCATTTCACTGTAAGGTCTACTACACCTGTTGTATTCAGCATTTCACTGTAAGGTCTACTACACCTGTTGTATTCAGCATTTCACTGTAAGGTCTACTACACCTGTTGTATTCAGCATTTCACTGTAAGGTCTACTACACCTGTTGTATTCAGCATTTCACTGTAAGGTCTACTACACCTGTTGTACTCAGCATTTCACTGTAAGGTCTACTACACCTGTTGTATTCAGCATTTCACTGTAAGGTCTACTACACCTGTTGTATTCAGCATTTCACTGTGAGGTCTACTACACCTGTTGTATTCAGCATTTCACAGTAAGGTCTACTACACCTGTTGTATTCATCATTTCACTGTGAGGTCTACTACACCTGTTGTATCCAGCATTTCACTGTAAGGTCTACTACACCTGTTGTATTCAGCATTTCACTGTAAGGTCTACTACACCTGTTGTATTCAGCATTTCACTGTGAGGTCTACTACACCTGTTGTATTCAGCATTTCACTGTGAGGTCTACTACACCGGTTGTATTCAGCATTTCACTGTGAGGTCTACTACACCTGTTGTATTCATCATTTCACTGTGAGGTCTACTACACCTGTTGTATTCAGCATTTCACTGTCAGGTCTACTACACCTGTTGTATTTAGCATTTCACTGTAAGGTCTACTACACCTGTTGTATTCAGCATTTCACTGTAAGGTCTACTACACCTGTTGTACTCAGCATTTCACTGTAAGGTCTACTACACCTGTTGTATTCAGCATTTCACTGTAAGGTCTACTACACCTGTTGTATTCAGCATTTCACTGTGAGGTCTACTACACCTGTTGTATTCAGCATTTCACAGTAAGGTCTACTACACCTGTTGTATTCATCATTTCACTGTGAGGTCTACTACACCTGTTGTATCCAGCATTTCACTGTAAGGTCTACTACACCTGTTGTATTCAGCATTTCACTGTAAGGTCTACTACACCTGTTGTATTCAGCATTTCACTGTGAGGTCTACTACACCTGTTGTATTCAGCATTTCACTGTGAGGTCTACTACACCTGTTGTATTCAGCATTTCACTGTGAGGTCTACTACACCTGTTGTATTCAGCATTTCACTGTGAGGTCTACTACACCTGTTGTATTCAGCATTTCACTGTGAGGTCTACTACACCTGTTGTATTCAGCATTTCACTGTGAGGTCTACTACACCTGTTGTATTCAGCATTTCACTGTAAGGTCTACTACACCTGTTGTATTCAGCATTTCACTGTAAGGTCTACTACACCTGTTGTATTCAGCATTTCACTGTAAGGTCTACTACACCTGTTGTATTCAGCATTTCACTGTAAGGTCTACTACACCTGTTGTATTCAGCATTTCACTGTGAGGTCTACTACACCTGTTGTATTCAGCATTTCACTGTGAGGTCTACTACACCTGTTGTATTCAGCATTTCACAGTAAGGTCTACTACACCTGTTGTATTCATCATTTCACTGTGAGGTCTACTACACCTGTTGTATCCAGCATTTCACTGTAAGGTCTACTACACCTGTTGTATTCAGCATTTCACTGTAAGGTCTACTACACCTGTTGTATTCAGCATTTCACTGTGAGGTCTACTACACCTGTTGTATTCAGCATTTCACTGTGAGGTCTACTACACCTGTTGTATTCAGCATTTCACTGTGAGGTCTACTACACCTGTTGTATTCAGCATTTCACTGTGAGGTCTACTACACCTGTTGTATTCAGCATTTCACTGTGAGGTCTACTACACCTGTTGTATTCAGCATTTCACTGTGAGGTCTACTACACCTGTTGTATTCAGCATTTCACTGTAAGGTCTACTACACCTGTTGTATTCAGCATTTCACTGTAAGGTCTACTACACCTGTTGTATTCAGCATTTCACTGTAAGGTCTACTACACCTGTTGTACTCAGCATTTCACTGTGAGGTCTACTACACATGTTGTATTTAGCATTTCACTGTAAGGTCTACTACACCTGTTGTATTCAGCATTTCACTGTAAGGTCTACTACACCTGTTGTACTCAGCATTTCACTGTAAGGTCTACTACACCTGTTGTATTCAGCATTTCACTGTAAGGTCTACTACACCTGTTGTATTCAGCATTTCACTGTGAGGTCTACTACACCTGTTGTATTCAGCATTTCACAGTAAGGTCTACTACACCTGTTGTATTCATCATTTCACTGTGAGGTCTACTACACCTGTTGTATCCAGCATTTCACTGTAAGGTCTACTACACCTGTTGTATTCAGCATTTCACTGTAAGGTCTACTACACCTGTTGTATTCAGCATTTCACTGTGAGGTCTACTACACCTGTTGTATTCAGCATTTCACTGTGAGGTCTACTACACCTGTTGTATTCAGCATTTCACTGTGAGGTCTACTACACCTGTTGTATTCAGCATTTCACTGTGAGGTCTACTACACCTGTTGTATTCAGCATTTCACTGTGAGGTCTACTACACCTGTTGTATTCAGCATTTCACTGTGAGGTCTACTACACCTGTTGTATTCAGCATTTCACTGTAAGGTCTACTACACCTGTTGTATTCAGCATTTCACTGTAAGGTCTACTACACCTGTTGTATTCAGCATTTCACTGTAAGGTCTACTACACCTGTTGTATTCAGCATTTCACTGTAAGGTCTACTACACCTGTTGTATTCAGCATTTCACTGTGAGGTCTACTACACCTGTTGTATTCAGCATTTCACTGTGAGGTCTACTACACCTGTTGTATTCAGCATTTCACAGTAAGGTCTACTACACCTGTTGTATTCATCATTTCACTGTGAGGTCTACTACACCTGTTGTATCCAGCATTTCACTGTAAGGTCTACTACACCTGTTGTATTCAGCATTTCACTGTAAGGTCTACTACACCTGTTGTATTCAGCATTTCACTGTGAGGTCTACTACACCTGTTGTATTCAGCATTTCACTGTGAGGTCTACTACACCTGTTGTATTCAGCATTTCACTGTGAGGTCTACTACACCTGTTGTATTCAGCATTTCACTGTGAGGTCTACTACACCTGTTGTATTCAGCATTTCACTGTGAGGTCTACTACACCTGTTGTATTCAGCATTTCACTGTGAGGTCTACTACACCTGTTGTATTCAGCATTTCACTGTAAGGTCTACTACACCTGTTGTATTCAGCATTTCACTGTAAGGTCTACTACACCTGTTGTATTCAGCATTTCACTGTAAGGTCTACTACACCTGTTGTATTCAGCATTTCACTGTAAGGTCTACAACACCTGTTGTATTCAGCATTTCACTGTGAGGTCTACTACACCTGTTGTATTCAGCATTTCACTGTAAGGTCTACAACACCTGTTGTATTCAGCATTTCACTGTAAGGTCTACTACACCTGTTGTATTCAGCATTTCACTGTAAGGTCTACAACACCTGTTGTATTCAGCATTTCACTGTGAGGTCTACTACACCTGTTGTATTCAGCATTTCACTGTAAGGTCTACTACACCTGTTGTATTCAGCATTTCACTGTAAGGTCTACTACACCTGTTGTATTCAGCATTTCACTGTAAGGTCTACTACACCTGTTGTATTCAGCATTTCACTGTGAGGTCTACTACACCTGTTGTATTTAGCATTTCACTGTAAGGTCTACTACACCTGTTGTATTCAGCATTTCACTGTGAGGTCTACTACACCTGTTGTATTCATCATTTCACTGTGAGGTCTACTACACCTGTTGTATTCAGCATTTCACTGTGAGGTCTACTACACCTGTTGTATTCAGCATTTCACTGTAAGGTCTACTACACCTGTTGTATTCAGCATTTCACTGTAAGGTCTACTACACCTGTTGTATTCAGCATTTCACTGTAAGGTCTACTACACCTGTTGTATTCAGCATTTCACTGTGAGGTCTACTACACCTGTTGTATTCAGCATTTCACTGTAAGGTCTACTACACCTGTTGTATTCAGCATTTCACTGTACTACACCTGTTGTATTCAGCATTTCACAGTAAGGTCTACTACACCTGTTGTATTCATCATTTCACTGGGAGGTCTACTACACCTGTTGTATTCAGCATTTCACTGTGAGGTCTACTACACCTGTTGTATTCAGCATTTCACTGTAAGGTCTACTACACCTGTTGTATTCAGCATTTCACTGTGAGGTCTACTACACCTGTTGTATTCAGCATTTCACTGTAAGGTCTACTACACCTGTTGTATTCAGCATTTCACTGTAAGGTCTACTACACCTGTTGTATTCAGCATTTCACTGTGAGGTCTACTACACCTGTTGTATTCAGCATTTCACTGTGAGGTCTACTACACCTGTTGTATTCAGCATTTCACTGTGAGGTCTACTACACCTGTTGTATTCAGCATTTCACTGTGAGGTCTACTACACCTGTTGTATTCAGCATTTCACTGTGAGGTCTACTACACCTGTTGTATTCAGCATTTCACTGTAAGGTCTACTACACCTGTTGTATTCAGCATTTCACTGTGAGGTCTACTACACCTGTTGTATTCAGCATTTCACTGTGAGGTCTACTACACCTGTTGTATTCAGCATTTCACTGTGAGGTCTACTACACCTGTTGTATTCAGTATTTCACTGTGAGGTCTACTACACCTGTTGTATTCAGCATTTCACTGTGAGGTCTACTACACCTGTTGTATTCAGCATTTCACTGTGAGGTCTACTACACCTGTTGTATTCAGCATTTCACTGTGAGGTCTACTACACCTGTTGTATTCAGTATTTCACTGTAAGGTCTACTACACCTGTTGTATTCAGCATTTCACTGTGAGGTCTACTACACCTGTTGTATTCAGCATTTCACTGTGAGGTCTACTACACCTGTTGTATTCAGCATTTCACTGTAAGGTCTACTACACCTGTTGTATTCAGCATTTCACTGTACTACACCTGTTGTATTCAGCATTTCACAGTAAGGTCTACTACACCTGTTGTATTCATCATTTCACTGGGAGGTCTACTACACCTGTTGTATTCAGCATTTCACTGTGAGGTCTACTACACCTGTTGTATTCAGCATTTCACTGTAAGGTCTACTACACCTGTTGTATTCAGCATTTCACTGTGAGGTCTACTACACCTGTTGTATTCAGCATTTCACTGTAAGGTCTACTACACCTGTTGTATTCAGCATTTCACTGTAAGGTCTACTACACCTGTTGTATTCAGCATTTCACTGTGAGGTCTACTACACCTGTTGTATTCAGCATTTCACTGTGAGGTCTACTACACCTGTTGTATTCAGCATTTCACTGTGAGGTCTACTACACCTGTTGTATTCAGCATTTCACTGTGAGGTCTACTACACCTGTTGTATTCAGCATTTCACTGTGAGGTCTACTACACCTGTTGTATTCAGCATTTCACTGTAAGGTCTACTACACCTGTTGTATTCAGCATTTCACTGTGAGGTCTACTACACCTGTTGTATTCAGCATTTCACTGTAAGGTCTACTACACCTGTTGTATTCAGCATTTCACTGTAAGGTCTACTACACCTGTTGTATTCAGCATTTCACTGTAAGGTCTACTACACCTGTTGTATTCAGCATTTCACTGTGAGGTCTACTACACCTGTTGTATTTAGCATTTCACTGTAAGGTCTACTACACCTGTTGTATTCAGCATTTCACTGTGAGGTCTACTACACCTGTTGTATTCATCATTTCACTGTGAGGTCTACTACACCTGTTGTATTCAGCATTTCACTGTGAGGTCTACTACACCTGTTGTATTCAGCATTTCACTGTAAGGTCTACTACACCTGTTGTATTCAGCATTTCACTGTAAGGTCTACTACACCTGTTGTATTCAGCATTTCACTGTAAGGTCTACTACACCTGTTGTATTCAGCATTTCACTGTGAGGTCTACTACACCTGTTGTATTCAGCATTTCACTGTAAGGTCTACTACACCTGTTGTATTCAGCATTTCACTGTACTACACCTGTTGTATTCAGCATTTCACAGTAAGGTCTACTACACCTGTTGTATTCATCATTTCACTGGGAGGTCTACTACACCTGTTGTATTCAGCATTTCACTGTGAGGTCTACTACACCTGTTGTATTCAGCATTTCACTGTAAGGTCTACTACACCTGTTGTATTCAGCATTTCACTGTGAGGTCTACTACACCTGTTGTATTCAGCATTTCACTGTAAGGTCTACTACACCTGTTGTATTCAGCATTTCACTGTAAGGTCTACTACACCTGTTGTATTCAGCATTTCACTGTGAGGTCTACTACACCTGTTGTATTCAGCATTTCACTGTGAGGTCTACTACACCTGTTGTATTCAGCATTTCACTGTGAGGTCTACTACACCTGTTGTATTCAGCATTTCACTGTGAGGTCTACTACACCTGTTGTATTCAGCATTTCACTGTGAGGTCTACTACACCTGTTGTATTCAGCATTTCACTGTAAGGTCTACTACACCTGTTGTATTCAGCATTTCACTGTGAGGTCTACTACACCTGTTGTATTCAGCATTTCACTGTGAGGTCTACTACACCTGTTGTATTCAGCATTTCACTGTGAGGTCTACTACACCTGTTGTATTCAGTATTTCACTGTGAGGTCTACTACACCTGTTGTATTCAGCATTTCACTGTGAGGTCTACTACACCTGTTGTATTCAGCATTTCACTGTGAGGTCTACTACACCTGTTGTATTCAGCATTTCACTGTGAGGTCTACTACACCTGTTGTATTCAGTATTTCACTGTAAGGTCTACTACACCTGTTGTATTCAGCATTTCACTGTGAGGTCTACTACACCTGTTGTATTCAGCATTTCACTGTGAGGTCTACTACACCTGTTGTATTCAGCATTTCACTGTAAGGTCTACTACACCTGTTGTATTCAGCATTTCACTGTACTACACCTGTTGTATTCAGCATTTCACAGTAAGGTCTACTACACCTGTTGTATTCATCATTTCACTGGGAGGTCTACTACACCTGTTGTATTCAGCATTTCACTGTGAGGTCTACTACACCTGTTGTATTCAGCATTTCACTGTAAGGTCTACTACACCTGTTGTATTCAGCATTTCACTGTGAGGTCTACTACACCTGTTGTATTCAGCATTTCACTGTAAGGTCTACTACACCTGTTGTATTCAGCATTTCACTGTAAGGTCTACTACACCTGTTGTATTCAGCATTTCACTGTGAGGTCTACTACACCTGTTGTATTCAGCATTTCACTGTGAGGTCTACTACACCTGTTGTATTCAGCATTTCACTGTGAGGTCTACTACACCTGTTGTATTCAGCATTTCACTGTGAGGTCTACTACACCTGTTGTATTCAGCATTTCACTGTGAGGTCTACTACACCTGTTGTATTCAGCATTTCACTGTAAGGTCTACTACACCTGTTGTATTCAGCATTTCACTGTGAGGTCTACTACACCTGTTGTATTCAGCATTTCACTGTGAGGTCTACTACACCTGTTGTATTCAGCATTTCACTGTGAGGTCTACTACACCTGTTGTATTCAGCATTTCACTGTGAGGTCTACTACACCTGTTGTATTCAGCATTTCACTGTGAGGTCTACTACACCTGTTGTATTCAGCATTTCACTGTGAGGTCTACTACACCTGTTGTATTCAGCATTTCACTGTGAGGTCTACTACACCTGTTGTATTCAGCATTTCACTGTAAGGTCTACTACACCTGTTGTATTCAGCATTTCACTGTGAGGTCTACTACACCTGTTGTATTCAGCATTTCACTGTGAGGTCTACTACACCTGTTGTATTCAGCATTTCACTGTGAGGTCTACTACACCTGTTGTATTCAGCATTTCACTGTGAGGTCTACTACACCTGTTGTTTTCAGCATTTCACTGTAAGGTCTACTACACTTGTTGTATTCAGCATTTCACTGTGAGGTCTACTACACCTGTTGTATTCAGCATTTCACTGTAAGGTCTACTACACCTGTTGTATTCAGCATTTCACTGTAAGGTCTACTACACCTGTTGTATTCAGCATTTCACTGTAAGGTCTACTACACCTGTTGTATTCAGCATTTCACTGTGAGGTCTACTACACCTGTTGTATTCATCATTTCACTGTGAGGTCTACTACACCTGTTGTATTCAGCATTTCACTGTAAGGTCTACTACACCTGTTGTATTCAGCATTTCACTGTAAGGTCTACTACACCTGTTGTATTCAGCATTTCACTGTAAGGTCTACTACACCTGTTGTATTCAGCATTTCACTGTAAGGTCTACTACACCTGTTGTATTCAGCATTTCACTGTAAGGTCTACTACACCTGTTGTATTCAGCATTTCACTGTGAGGTCTACTACACCTGTTGTATTTTCTCTGTCTTGTTTTTAGTTTATTTTTACACATATAAACCTTTTTATGCATGGCATATCTGTTGACTATAGTTTCTGCGAATAAATCTCACTCCCTCCGCATCAGCAGAGAACCGGTCCCTATAACAAATTTAAATCCACCTCAGTGTGGATTTAAACTCATCAAAGGCTCTGGTGTATCAGGCTGTATAGTGATCTCATCTGTAGTGCACGGCTCTGGTGTGTCAGGCTGTATAGTGATCTCATCTGTAGTGAAAGGCTCTGGTGTGTCAGGCTGTATAGTGATCTCATCTGTAGTGAACGGCTCTGGTGTATCAGGCTGTATAGTGATCTCATCTGTAGTGAAAGGCTCTGGTGTGTCAGGCTGTATAGTGATCTCTTCTGTAGTGAAAGGCTCTGGTGTGTCAGGCTGTATAGTGATCTCATCTGTAGTGCACGGCTCTGGTGTATCAGGCTGTATAGTGATCTCATCTGTAGTGAACGGCTCTGGTGTATCAGGCTGTATAGTGATCTCATCTGTAGTGAACGGCTCTGGTGTGTCAGGCTGTATAGTGATCTCATCTGTAGTGAAAGGCTCTGGTGTGTCAGGCTGTATAGTGATCTCATCTGTAGTGCACGGCTCTGGTGTATCAGGCTGTATAGTGATCTCATCTGTAGTGAAAGGCTCTGGTGTGTCAGGCTGTATAGTGATCTCTTCTGTAGTGAAAGGCTCTGGTGTATCAGGCTGTATAGTGATCTCATCTGTAGTGAAAGGCTCTGGTGTATCAGGCTGTATAGTGATCTCATCTGCAGTGAAAGGCTCTGGTGTATCAGGCTGTATAGTGATCTCATCTGCAGTGAAAGGCTCTGGTGTATCAGGCTGTATAGTGATCTCATCTGTAGTGAACGGCTCTGGTGTGTCAGGCTGTATAGTGATCTCATCTGTAGTGAACGGCTCTGGTGTGTCAGGCTGTATAGTGATCTCATCTGTAGTGAAAGGCTCTGGTGTGTCAGGCTGTATAGTGATCTCTTCTGTAGTGAAAGGCTCTGGTGTGTCAGGCTGTATAGTGATCTCATCTGTAGTGCACGGCTCTGGTGTATCAGGCTGTATAGTGATCTCATCTGTAGTGAACGGCTCTGGTGTATCAGGCTGTATAGTGATCTCATCTGTAGTGAACGGCTCTGGTGTGTCAGGCTGTATAGTGATCTCATCTGTAGTGAAAGGCTCTGGTGTATCAGGCTGTATAGTGATCTCATCTGTAGTGAAAGGCTCTGGTGTGTCAGGCTGTATAGTGATCTCTTCTGTAGTGAAAGGCTCTGGTGTATCAGGCTGTATAGTGATCTCATCTGTAGTGCACGGCTCTGGTGTATCATGCTGTATAGTGATCTCATCTGTAGTGAAAGGCTCTGGTGTATCAGGCTGGATAGTGATCTCATCTGTAGTGAAAGGCTCTGGTGTATCCGGCTGTATAGTGATCTCATCTGCAGTGAAAGGCTCTGGTGTATCAGGCTGTATAGTGATCTCATCTGCAGTGAAAGGGCAGGAAAGGTGGGGTGATATTGATTGACATCACTTAATGGGGATAAACAGATTCTCCCATTGGAGAATATTGAACGAGAGCTCCTTATGGCACTAAACATCGGATTTTTGCAGGGATTTTTTGTGTGTGCCTAAAATAAAATAAAAAATAATGTTCAGAATTGATCAAAGGGCCATTCTAAATTGATAAACGGTCTGGATCTGGGCCCAGATTCACAAAACCTTTTTTAAGAGGTATTGAAGGAATTTGATTCCTCTGTTTTAATTCCCAATCAAAATTAAACACTCTGTCAATTCATAAGAATTTGTATGACCCTTATTTTATAGAAATAGACAGAAAGTCAAATAGCAGCCTTTATTCACGAGAGTACTCCCTACGATACAGTTTACCACAGGTTATAAACTGAAAATGACATCATTAGTTCCAACACCAACCCGTGCCATCTCCGTTTCCAGTACAAAGGCTGTATCTCAAGCCTTCCCACATCCGTCTCCCTACCAATTTAATATAATTTACGAGTCAAGGTTTTCTTGTGTAGATAAGCATTCTAGCCAGTCTGATTCATTTGTACCAAGGAACAGACAGTCATTGTTCTAACTCTTGACCACATTCACACACATTATATTCAGTACTGGGAACATGAAAGAAAACTCATACATTTACAGCAACATAATAGTATTCTGATTAGTACATATACAGTAACATAATAGTATTCTGATTAGTACATATACAGTAACATAATAGTGTTCTGATTAGTACATATACAGTAACATAATAGTGTTCTGATTAGTACATATACAGTAACATAATAGTATTCTGATTAGTACATATACAGTAACATAATAGTGTTCTGATTAGTACATATACAGTAACATAATAGTGTTCTGATTAGTACATATACAGTAACATAAGAGTATTCTGATTAGTACATATACAGTAACATAATAGTGTTCTGATTAGTACATATACAGTAACATAATAGTATTCTGATTAGTACATATACAGTAACATAAGAGTATTCTGATTAGTACATCCTGATTGAAATGTATACATAATTAGTCATTATAGATAAAAATTCCCTTAACAAGAGGAAATGTCTGCCATTTTTCCCCTTAATTAACCAGTAGATTTAAGAAGAAAGTTAAGCAAAGTTACTATTCCTCAAAAAGGTTTGTGGAACAGGTTTGTGGACAAGATAAACCTTTGTCTTAAACTCAGGGCAGTGAGAGAAAAAGCTCATGAAAGGAATTGAACATTTGTAAGAAGATATGAGAAGTTAGTTCAACAATATCTTAAGATTTTTATTACTATGTTATGAACTTCTTATTTTTTATTTTTTAAGAAGCTTCTTGTTTTTTGCATATAAGAAGTGTTTTGTGAATCTGGGCCCTGGACGGTGGGTTGCTTGTTGAATAGCCCTGGGCTAGTGCCCTTCACACACACACAAGGGCAACAGCCGCCTGTGACCATAGCAACAACATAAACAAACATTATCAACACCATGTGTAACAGTATAGACTTTACGTCCGTCCCCTCGCCCCGACCTGGGCGCGAACCAGGGATGCTCTGCACACGTCAACAGTCACCCTTGAAGCATCGTTACCCATCGCTCCACAAAAGCCGCGGCCCTTGCAGAGCAAGGGGAACCACTACTTCAAGGTCTCGGAGCAAGGGGAACTACTACTTCAAGGTCTCAGAGCAAGGGGAACTACTACTTCAAGGTCTCAGAGCAAGGGGAACCACTACTTCAAGGTCTCAGAGCAAGGGGAACTACTACTTCAAGGTCTCAGAGCAAGGGGAACTACTACTTCAAGGTCTCAGAGCAAGGGGAACTACTACTTCAAGGTCTCAGAGCAAGGGGAACCACTACTTCAAGGTCTCAGAGCAAGGAGAACTACTACTTCAAGGTCTCAGAGCGAGTGACGTCACCGATTGAACGCCACTAGTGCGCACCACCGCTAACTAGCTAGCCATTTCACATCGGCTACACATGCAAAAAATAAATAATCACTTTAACCCTATAAGAATAAAAATAAAACGTATTTACATGTAACAGAAATGATTAATCGCCCCAAAAATGGATTAGAAAACAATGATCTTTATTGTTCAATGTGACTCTGTAAAGTGATGGTGTTAGCCTACTAGCTGGTGAGGTCCCAAATAGCACCCTAGTGTATGGGCCCCATGTCAGAAGTAGTGCACCTCTCGCTCTCGCTCTCTCTCTCTCTGGCTGTCCATCCTGTCAACAACAATGAAAGTGTATGTAATCCACCCTATTGGCTTGACCAACAGAAGCTATTTCTCAAGTGATGTCCTTTTGATAATTCGGAGTAATTGTTTTGTTGGTTAAAAATCCAACATTAGTCTGTGTCTCACTCGGCATGGCTCTAATAGTCACTTCAAACCTCCTTACTGCCTCAGCATGGCTCTAATAGTCACTACAAACCTCCTTACTGCCTCAGCATGGCTCTAATAGTCACTTCAAACCTCCTTACTGCCTCAGCATGGCTCCTGTTGTCACTTCAAACCTCCTTACTGCCTCAGCATGGCTCTAATAGTCACTTCAAACCTCCTTACTGCCTCAGCATGGCTCTAATAGTCACTTCAAACCTCCTTACTGCCTCAGCATGGCTCTAATAGTCACTTCAAACCTCCTTACTGCCTCAGCATGGCTCTAATAGTCACTTCAAACCTCCTTACTGCCTCAGCATGGCTCCTGTTGTCACTTCAAACCTCCTTACTGCCTCAGCATGGCTCTAATAGTCACTTCAAACCTCCTTACTGCCTCAGCATGGCTCCTGTTGTCACTTCAAACCTCCTTACTGCCTCAGCATGGATCCTGTTGTCACTTCAAACCTCCTTACTGCCTCAACATGGCTCCTGTTGTCACTTCAAACCTCCTTACTGCCTCAGCATGGCTCCAATGGTCACTACAAACCTCCTTACTGCCTCAGCATGGCTCTAATAGTCACTTCAAACCTCCTTACTGCCTCAGCATGGCTCCTGTTGTCACTTCAAACCTCCTTACTGCCTCAGCATGGCTCTAATAGTCACTTCAAACCTCCTTACTGCCTCAGCATGGCTCCTGTTGTCACTTCAAACCTCCTTACTGCCTCAGCATGGCTCCAATAGTCACTTCAAACCTCCTTACTGCCTCAGCATGGATCCTGTTGTCACTTCAAACCTCCTTACTGCCTCAGCATGGCTCCTGTTGTCACTTCAAACCTCCTTACTGCCTCAGCATGGCTCTAATAGTCACTTCAAACCTCCTTACTGCCTCAGCATGGCTCCTGTTGTCACTTCAAACCTCCTTACTGCCTCAGCATGGCGCCAATAGTCACTTCAAACCTCCTTACTGCCTCAGCATGGATCCTGTTGTCACTTCAAACCTCCTTACTGCCTCAGCATGGCTCCTGTTGTCACTTCAAACCTCCTTACTGCCTCAGCATGGATCCTGTTGTCACTTCAAACCTCCTTACTGCCTCAGCATGGCTCCTGTTGTCACTTCAAGCCTCCTTACTGCCTCAGCATGGCTCCTGTTGTCACTTCAAACCTCCTTACTGCCTCAGCATGGCTCCAATGGTCACTACAAACCTCCTTACTGCCTCAGCATGGCTCCTGTTGTCACTTCAAACCTCCTTACTGCCTCAGCATGGATCCTGTTGTCACTTCAAACCTCCTTACTGCCTCAGCATGGCTCCAATAGTCACTTCAAACCTCCTTACTGCCTCAGCATGGATCCTGTTGTCACTTCAAACCTCCTTACTGCCTCAGCATGGATCCTGTTGTCACTTCAAACCTCCTTACTGCCTCAGCATGGCTCCTGTTGTCACTTCAAACCTCCTTACTGCCTCAGCATGGCTCCTGTTGTCACTTCAAACCTCCTTACTGCCTCAGCATGGATCCTGTTGTCACTTCAAACCTCCTTACTGCCTCAGCATGGCTCTAATAGTCACTTCAAACCTCCTTACTGCCTTAGCATGGATCCTGTTGTCACTTCAAACCTCCTTACTGCCTCAGCATGGATCCTGTTGTCACTTCAAACCTCCTTACTGCCTCAGACCAACTTGTCTTTGTACTTTTTCCCTCTCAGCCCCACCACTCACTAACTCCCTCTACAAAGTGTTTCCTACTAATGGCCATGGAGAAGGAAGGATACAGGCTCTAAGCAAACATGGAGATGTCTTTAAGTCTGGCAGCAGCAATGTTGGTTTCCTGCTTTCTATTCAGACAAATGGTGTTCGAATGCTGCCTTCCTAGAGGGGATAATATGGTGGGTACCATTAACTCCTCTCTCTGATCTCTGTCTCTCGCTCTCTCAATTCAGTGGGGTTTATTGTCATGGGTAACATATGTTGACATTGCCAAAGTAAAGGAAATAGATAATAAACAAAAGTGAAATAAACAATCAGAAATTAACAGATTACACTCACAAATGTTCCAAAGAAATAGAGACATTTCAAATGTCATTATGTCTATATACAGTGTTGTATCAATGTGCCAATAGTTAAAGTACAAAAGGGAAAATAAATAAACATAAATATGGTTTGTATTTATACTGGTGTTTGTGCTTCACTGGTTACCCACTTTTCTTGTGGCAACAGGTCACAAATCTTGCTACTGTGATGGCACACTGGAATTTCACCAAATGTGAGTTGTTTTCAAATTCTTTGTGGGTCTGTGTAATCTGAGGGAAATCTCTGACTCTAATAAGGTCATACATTTGGCAGGAGGGTAGGAAGTGCAGCTCAGTTTCCACCTCATTTTGTGGGCAGTGTGCACATAGCTTGTCTTCTCTTGAGAGCCAGGTCTGCCTAAGGCGACCTTTCTCAATAGCAAGGCTATGCTCACTGAGTCTGTACATAGTCAAGGATTTCCTTAAGTTTGGGTCAGTCACAGTGGTCAGGTATTCTGCCACTGTGTACTCTCTGTTTAGGGCCAAATAGCATTCTAGTTTCTCTCTCTCGGTCTCTCTCCTTGCCTCTCTCTCTCTCTCTGTCCGTCTCTCTCCCTCTCATGTATGCTCTGTCTGTCTGTCTGTCTGTCTGTCTGTCTGTCTGTCTGGCTGTCTGTCTGTCTGTCTGTCTGTCCCCCTCTTGCTCTCTTTCTCTCTTGCTCTCATATTCTCCCTCTGTCCTCCCCCCCGCCCCCCCCCCCTTCCTGAAACGTAGAGTGCTGAGTGAGGTAGTTCCTGGTTAGTTCCCCCGACCATACCAAACTGTGGAATGTCTACACTAGGGCTCCAAATGAAGGGAGGGTGCCCAATATCCACATAGCACTTGCCTGCCCAGTACATTGCTTCATACTAAGTAGTATTTTAGTATGGAAATGGCACTCTATTCCCTATGTAGTGGGGCCATAGGGTTCTGGTCAAAAGTAGTGCACTATATAGGGAATAGGGTTCCATAGGGTCCTGGTCAAAAGTAGTGCACTATATAGGGAATAGGGTTCCATAGGGGTCTGGTCAAAAGTAGTGCACTAAATAGGGAATAGGGTTCCATAGGGTTCTGGTCTAAAGTAGTGCACTATATAGGGTTCTGGTCTAAAGTAGTGCACTATATAGAGAATAGGGTGCCATAAGGGGAAGGGATTCCTGCAGGTGTGTGTACTGAAGGCCCTAATAGTGAAACATCAACAGTCCCCTGTATCTCTGGGTGAACTTTGCTAATATTCACCACGTTTGTTCATGTATTAAAATCCCCTACACTCCAACTAAGCGCCTTTGTCCACAGGAGTATTGTAAGCTTTCTGAAATAAGCCTGGAGAATAGCCGAATAGTGGACGAGAGAGAAACCAATGAGTCAGTATAGAAATACTAATTTGGTCAAGTTTACTTTTCGCTGTGGTTTCAAGGGAAATAAATATTAGAATGGCATTTCATGTTGAAAGCTGCAATCCCCCTTTTCATTTGTGCTGTTTTAGCTAGTCTGCCTAAACTAATGATGAATGAATTCACTGTTTTAGCTAGTCTGACTCAACTAATGATGAATGAATTCACTGTTTTAGCTAGTCTGCCTCGACTAATGATGAATGAATTCACTGTTTTAGCTAGTCTGCCTCAACTAATGATGAATGAATTCACTGTTTTAGCTAGTCTGCCTCAACTAATGATGAATGAATTCACTGTTTTAGCTAGTCTGCCTCGACTAATGATGAATTAATTCACTGTTTTAGCTAGTCTGCCTCGACTAATGATGAATGAATTCACACAGGTATCTACTGTTTTAGCTAGTCTGCCTCAACTAATGATGAATGAATTCACACAGGTATCTACTGTTTTAGCCATTTCTACCCCCCCTCTCATTCTCTGAGACTTCAGCCAATTGGTTCTCATTCTCTGAGACTTCAGCCAATTGGTTCTCATTCTCTGAGACTTCAGCCAATTGGTTCTCATCCTCTGAGACTTCAGCCAATTGGTTCTCATCCTCCGAGACTTCAGCCAATTGGTTCTCATTCTCTGAGACTTCAGCCAATTGGTTCTCATCCTCTGAGACTTCAGCCAATTGGCCCTCATTCTCTGAGACTTCAGCCAATTGGCCCTCATCCTCTGAGACTTCAGCCAATTGGTCCTCATCCTCTGAGACTTCAGCTAATTGGCCCTCATCCTCTGAGACTTCAGCCAATTGGCCCTCATCCTCTGAGACTTCAACCAATTGGCCCTCATCCTCTGAGACTTCAGCCAATTGGCTCGTTAAGTCACAGTGTTGTGTGATCTGTGTCTGAAAGGGCACCCTATTCCCTACATAGTGTACGACTTTCCACCAACAGTAGTTCACTATGTAGGGAATAGGGTGTCATTTTGATGTAGACCTTGTTGCCAGTAGTGCCTGTCAGATTTGAACTCAAGCAGTTGCTCCACCAGGCAGCCACAGTACAGCCGTCCCCTACGGGTTCGGTTGGAGTCCACAGGGCGTGTTGGAAGTTAAAAGCTTCCAAAGCATTAGAAATGCCAATCTGAGACCAGGGCTTCCTGAATCATTTACGAATGGAATCATTTGTGTTATTTTACAATGGTAATTAAGGTCAAGATGTCTGGTTAAACCACCCTGTGCATTCTGGGGTAGGAGGATAGAGTTAGGAGTTGTTTTTTATTTTTCAGTAGCCAGTCTATGGCACATTCATTGCAGGTGAAGGGTACCACACGTGAAGTAAAACTGCTGTAGGCTCCAAGAGTTTTATTGTGCAACAGTTTGACCCAAAGGTGTGACCTTTATTCAACAGTCTTAGGAATTGATTGACGATTTATGGCCTTGTATTGCGTCGGTTTGTGAGGCTGTCATGATGTCATCGAGGTACAGCAGCTGGCTGCAAGACAGAAAGTGTCAGAGGAAAGATGATTTTTTTTTGTTGCACTGAGAAGTTTATGGGTGTTTTACCACCAAAAATGTTGCCAATTTATGTTACCTGTCATCTGACTCTCTGAGGTGGCTCATGGTATGAAGAAGCGGTCTAGTGTATGTTACTACCATAGGCCCTACCCAGCCATGTTGTAGTACTCAAGTCCTGGACTGGGACTGAACCAGAGGTGACTCAGGTCAATTGGCTAGCATTACACCCTTTCTGTCTAGGGACTTGAGGGACAGCCAAATGACCGCAGTCACTGTAATAACTGTTTAGAATAACCATTTTCTCCTCTGGCTCCTGACTACATGTGCTGGAATTGAAGAATGAATAGAATTGGCATTTCCATTCAAGTCAGTGATGGCATAATTGGTGGACTGGCAGGCCATTGTGAGTGTTCCTTAGGAGCAAAGCAGGAAGTAGAATCTGTGCTGTGATTTGTTGATTCAAGTCAACTGGCATTACAAAAAAATACATTCCACTGCATGAGTCACATCAGTTAACATCATTCTACATTACCATGGAAATGTTTGCATCACAATAACAGGCAGCCATTGCAAGTGTACCAATGAGATTACCAGTCATATGACCAGGGTTAGAGGTTCCAATCCTGTTTACCAGTCATATTACCAGGGTTAGAGGTTCCAATCCTGTTTACCACTCATATTACCAGGGTTAGAGGTTCCAGTCCTGTTTACCATTCATATTACCAGGGTTAGAGGTTCCAATCCTGTTTACCACTCATATTACCAGGGTTAGAGGTTCCAATTCTATTTACCACTCATATGACCAAGGTTAGAGGTTCCAATCCTGTTTACCACTCATATTACCAGGGTTAGAGGTTCCAATCCTGTTTACCAGTCATATTACCAGGGTTAGTGGTTCCAATCCTGTTTACCAGTCATATTACCAGGGTTAGATGTTCCAATCCTGTTTACCAGTCATATTACCAGGGTTAATGGTTCCAATCCTGTTTACCAGTCATATTACCAGGGTTAGAGGTTCCAATCCTGTTTACCAGTCATATTACCAGGGTTAGTGGTTCCAATCCTGTTTACCAGTCATATTACCAGTGCTAGAGGTTCCAATCCTGTTTACCAGTCATATGACCAGGGTTAATGGTTCCAATCCTGTTTACCAGTCATATGACCAAGGTTAGAGGTTCCAATCCTGTTTACCAGTCAAATGACCAGGGTTAGAGGTTCCAAGCCTGTTCTATTCACCAGTCATATGACCAGGGTTAGAGGTTCCAATCCTGTTCTATTCACCAGTCATGTGACCAGGGTTAGAGATCCTATTTACCAGTCATATTACCTGGGTTAGAGGTTCCAATCCTGTTCTATTCATTCTATTTACCAGGGTTAGAGGTTCCAATCATGTTCTATTCATTCTATTTACCACTCATATTACCTGGGTTAGAGGGTCCAATCCTGTTCTATTCACCAGTCAGATAACCAGGGTTAGAGGTTCCAATCATGTTCTATTCACCAGTCAGATGACCAGGGTTAGAGGTTCCAATCCTGTTCTATTCATTCTATTTACCAATCATATTACCTGGGTTAGAGGTTCCAATCCTGTTCTATTCATTCTATTTTACCAGTCATATTAGCTGGGTTAGAGGTTCCAAGCCTGTTCTATTCACCAGTCATATGACCAGGGTTAGAGGTTCCAACCCTGTTCTATTCATTCTATTTACCAATCATATCACCAGGGTTAGAGGTTCCAATCCTGTTCTATTCACCAGTCAGATGACCAATGTTAGAGGTTCCAATCCTGTTCTATTCATTCTATTTACCAGTCATATCACCAGGGTTAGAGGTTCCAATCCTGTTCTATTCATTCTATTTACCAGGGTTAGAGGTTCTATTCATTCTATTTACCAGTCATATTACCAGGGTTAGAGGTTCCAATCCTGTTCTATTCATTCTATTTACCAGGGTTAGAGGTTCCAATCCTGTTCTATTCATTCTATTTACCAGTCATATGACCAGGGTTAGAGGTTCCAATCCTGTTCTATTCATTCTATTTACCAATCATATCACCAGGGTTAGAGGTTCCAATCCTGTTCTATTTACCAGTCATGTGACCAGGGTTAGAGGTTCCAATCCTGTTCTATTTACCAGTCATATGACCAGGGTTATAGGTTCCAATCCTGTTCTATTCACCAGTCATATGACCAGGGTTAGAGGTTCCAATCCTGTTCTATTTACGTCATATTACCAGGGTTAGAGGTTCCAATCCTGTTCTATTCATTCTATTTACCAGGGTTAGAGGTTCCAATCCTGTTCTATTCATTCTATTTACCAGTCATATTACCTGGGTTAGAGGTTCCAATCCTGTTCTATTCATTCTATTTACCAATCATATTACCTGGGTTAGAGGTTCCAATCCTGTTCTATTCATTCTATTTTACCAGTCATATTAGCTGGGTTAGAGGTTCCAATCCTGTTCTATTCATTCTATTTACCAGTCATATTACCTGGGTTAGAGGTTCCAATCCTGTTCTATTCACCAGTCATATGACCAGGGTTAGAGCTTCCAATCTTGTTCTATTCCGTCTATTCACCAGTCATATTACCAGGGTTAGAGGTTCCAATCATGTTCTATTAATTATATTTACCAATCATTTCACCAGGGTTAGAGGTTCCAATCCTGTTCTATTCCGTCTATTCACCAGTCATATTACCAGGGTTAGAGGTTCCAATCCTGTTCTATTTACCAATCATGTGACCAGGGTTAGCGGTTCTATTTACCAGTCATATTACCAAGGTTAGAGGTTCCAATCCTGTTCTATTTACCAGTCATGTTACCAGGGTTAGAGGCTCTATTTACCAGTCATATTACCAAGGTTAGAGGTTCCAATCCTGTTCTATTTACCAGTCATGTGACCAAGGTTAGAGGTTCCAATCCTGTTCTATTTACCAGTCATATGACCAGGGTTATAGGTTCCAATCCTGTTCTATTTACCTGTCATATGACCAGGGTTAGCGGTTCTATTTACCAGTCATATTACCAAGGTTAGAGGTTCCAATCCTGTACTATTTACCAGTCATGTGACCAAGGTTAGAGGTTCCAATCCTGTTCTATTTACCAGTCATGTGACCAGGGTCAGAGGTTCCAATCCTGTTCTATTTACCAGTCATGTGACCAGGGTTATAGGTTCCAATCCTGTTCTATTCACCAGTCATATGACCAGGGTTAGAGGTTCCAATCCTGTTCTATTAATTCTATTTACCAATCATATCACCAGGGTTAGAGGTTCCAATCCTGTTCTATTCCGTCTATTCACCAGTCATATTACCAGGGTTAGAGGTTCCAATCCTGTTCTATTAATTCTATTTACCAATCATATCACCAGGGTTAGAGGTTCCAATCCTGTTCTATTCCGTCTATTCACCAGTCATATTACCAAGGTTAGAGGTTCCAATCCTGTTCTATTTACCAGTCATGTGACCAGGGTTAGAGGTTCTATTTACCAGTCATATTACCAAGGTTAGAGGTTCCAATCCTGTTCTATTTACCAGTCATGTGACCAAGGTTAGAGGTTCCAATCCTGTTCTATTTACCAGTCATGTGACCAGGGTCAGAGGTTCCAATCCTGTTCTATTTACCAGTCATGTGACCAGGGTTAGAGGTTCCAATCCTGTTCTATTTACCAGTCATATGACCAGGGTTATAGGTTCCAATCCTGTTCTATTCACCAGTCATATGACCAGGGTTAGAGGTTCCAATCCTGTTCTATTTACGTCATATTACCAGGGTTAGAGGTTCCAATCCTGTTCTATTCATTCTATTTACCAGGGTTAGAGGTTCCAATCCTGTTCTATTCATTCTATTTACCAGTCATATTACCTGGGTTAGAGGTTCCAATCCTGTTCTATTCATTCTATTTACCAATCATATTACCTGGGTTAGAGGTTCCAATCCTGTTCTATTCATTCTATTTTACCAGTCATATTAGCTGGGTTAGAGGTTCCAATCCTGTTCTATTCATTCTATTTACCAGTCATATTACCTGGGTTAGAGGTTCCAATCCTGTTCTATTCACCAGTCATATGACCAGGGTTAGAGGTTCCAATCCTGTTTACCAGTCATATTACCAGGGTTAGAGGTTCCAATCCTGTTTACCAGTCATATTACCAGTGCTAGAGGTTCCAATCCTGTTTACCAGTCATATGACCAGGGTTAATGGTTCCAATCCTGTTTACCAGTCATATGACCAAGGTTAGAGGTTCCAATCCTGTTTACCAGTCAAATGACCAGGGTTAGAGGTTCCAAGCCTGTTCTATTCACCAGTCATATGACCAGGGTTAGAGGTTCCAATCCTGTTCTATTCACCAGTCATGTGACCAGGGTTAATGGTTCCAATCCTATTTACCAGTCATATTACCTGGGTTAGAGGTTCCAATCCTGTTCTATTCATTCTATTTACCAGGGTTAGAGGTTCCAATCATGTTCTATTCATTCTATT
Organism: Oncorhynchus clarkii lewisi; assembly: GCF_045791955.1. NCBI lineage: Eukaryota > Metazoa > Chordata > Actinopteri > Salmoniformes > Salmonidae > Oncorhynchus > Oncorhynchus clarkii. Next base: position 64,291 of record NW_027261130.1, on the reverse strand, counting down.
TATCACTCATATTACCTGGGTTAGAGGTTCCAATCCTGTTCTATTCATTCCATTTACCAGGGTTAGAGGTTCCAATCCTGTTCTATTCATTCTATTTACCAGTCATATTACCTGGGTTAGAGGTTCCAATCCTGTTCTATTCATTCTATTTACCAATCATATTACCTGGGTTAGAGGTTCCAATCCTGTTCTATTCATTCTATTTTACCAGTCATATTAGCTGGGTTAGAGGTTCCAAGCCTGTTCTATTCACCAGTCATATGACCAGGGTTAGAGGTTCCAATCCTGTTCTATTCATTCTATTTACCAATCATATCACCAGGGTTAGAGGTTCCAATCCTGTTCTATTCACCAGTCAGATGACCATTGTTAGAGGTTCCAATCCTGTTCTATTCATTCTATTTACCAGTCATATCACCAGGGTTAGAGGTTCCAATCCTGTTCTATTCATTCTATTTACCAGGGTTAGAGGTTCTATTCATTCTATTTACCAGTCATATTACCAGGGTTAGAGGTTCCAATCCTGTTCTATTCATTCTATTTACCAGGGTTAGAGGTTCCAATCCTGTTCTATTCATTCTATTTACCAGTCATATTACCTGGGTTAGAGGTTCCAATCCTGTTCTATTCATTCTATTTACCAATCATATTACCTGGGTTAGAGGTTCCAATCCTGTTCTATTCATTCTATTTTACCAGTCATATTAGCTGGGTTAGAGGTTCCAATCCTGTTCTATTCATTCTATTTACCAGTCATATTACCTGGGTTAGAGGTTCCAATCCTGTTCTATTCACCAGTCATATGACCAGGGTTAGAGGTTCCAATCCTGTTCTATTCACCAGTCATATTACCAGGGTTAGAGGTTCCAATCATGTTCTATTAATTCTATTTACCAATCATTTCACCAGGGTTAGAGGTTCCAATCCTGTTCTATTCCGTCTATTCACCAGTCATATTACCAGGGTTAGAGGTTCCAATCCTGTTCTATTTACCAATCATGTGACCAGGGTTAGCGGTTCTATTTACCAGTCATATTACCAAGGTTAGAGGTTCCAATCCTGTTCTATTTACCAGTCATGTTACCAGGGTTAGAGGCTCTATTTACCAGTCATATTACCAAGGTTAGAGGTTCCAATCCTGTTCTATTTACCAGTCATGTGACCAAGGTTAGAGGTTCCAATCCTGTTCTATTTACCAGTCATGTGACCAGGGTCAGAGGTTCCAATCCTGTTCTATTTACCAGTCATGTGACCAGGGTTAGAGGTTCCAATCCTGTTCTATTTACCAGTCATATGACAAGGGTTATAGGTTCCAATCCTGTTCTATTTACCTGTCATATGACCAGGGTTAGCGGTTCTATTTACCAGTCATATTACCAAGGTTAGAGGTTCCAATCCTGTACTATTTACCAGTCATGTGACCAAGGTTAGAGGTTCCAATCCTGTTCTATTTACCAGTCATGTGACCAGGGTCAGAGGTTCCAATCCTGTTCTATTTACCAGTCATGTGACCAGGGTTAGAGGTTCCAATCCTGTTCTATTTACCAGTCATATGACCAGGGTTATAGGTTCCAATCCTGTTCTATTCACCAGTCATATGACCAGGGTTAGAGGTTCCAATCCTGTTCTATTAATTCTATTTACCAATCATATCACCAGGGTTAGAGGTTCCAATCCTGTTCTATTCCGTCTATTCACCAGTCATATTACCAGGGTTAGAGGTTCCAATCCTTTCTATTAATTCTATTTACCAATCATATCACCAGGGTTAGAGGTTCCAATCCTGTTCTATTCCGTCTATTCACCAGTCATATTACCAGGGTTAGAGGTTCCAATCCTGTTCTATTTACCAGTCATGTGACCAGGGTTAGAGGTTCCAATCCTGTTCTATTCACCAGTCATATGACCAGGGTTAGAGGTTCCAATCCTGTTCTATTTACCTGTCATATGACCAGGGTTAGCGGTTCTATTTACCAGTCATATTACCAAGGTTAGAGGTTCCAATCCTGTTCTATTTACCAGTCATGTGACCAGGGTTAGAGGTTCTATTTACCAGTCATATTACCAAGGTTAGAGGTTCCAATCCTGTTCTATTTACCAGTCATGTGACCAAGGTTAGAGGTTCCAATCCTGTTCTATTTACCAGTCATGTGACCAGGGTCAGAGGTTCCAATCCTGTTCTATTTACCAGTCATGTGACCAGGGTTAGAGGTTCCAATCCTGTTCTATTTACCAGTCATATGACCAGGGTTATAGGTTCCAATCCTGTTCTATTCACCAGTCATATGACCAGGGTTAGAGGTTCCAATCCTGTTCTATTTACGTCATATGACCAGGGTTAGAGGTTCCAATCCTGTTTACCAGTCATATGACCAGGGTTAGCGGTTCTATTTGCCAGTCATATGACCAGGGTTAGAGGTTCCAAGCCACTCTCAGATATCATTTACAGATAGAAAGGGGCACACTCCAACACTCCAACATAATTTACAGATAGACAGGGGAACACTCCAACATCAGGTACAGATAGACAGGGGATCACTCAGACATCAGGTACATATAGACAGGGGAACACTCCAACATCAGGTACAGATAGACAGGGGAACACTCAGACATCAGGTACAGATAGACAGGGGAACACTCCAACATCAGGTACAGATAGACAGGGGCACACTCCAACATCATTTACAGATAGACAGGGGCACACTCCAACACTCCAACATAATTTACAGATAGACAGGGGAACACTCCAACATCAGGAACAGATAGACAGGTGAACACTCCAACATAATTTACAGATAGACAGGGGAACACTCCAACACTCCAACATCAGGTACAGATAGACAGGGGAACACTCCAACACTCCAACATCAGGTACAGATAGACAGGGGAACACTCCAACACTCCAACATCAGGTACAGATAGACAGGGGAACACTCCAACACTCCAACATCAGGTACAGATAGACAGGGGAACACTCCAACATCAGGTACAGATAGACAGGGGAACACTCCAACACTCCAACATCAGGTACAGATAGACAGGGGAACACTCCAACATCACGTACAGATAGACAGGGGAACACTCCAACACTCCAACATCAGGTACAGATAGACAGGGGAACACTCCAACACTCCAACATCAGGTACAGATAGACAGGGGAACACTCCAACATCATTTACAGATAGACAGGGGAACACTCCAACATCATTTACAGATAGACAGGGGAACACTCCAACATCATTTACATATAGACAGGGGAAAACTCCAACATCATTTACAGATAGACAGGGGAACACTCCAACACTCAGACATCATGTACAGATAGACAAGGGCACACTCCAACACTCAGACATCATTTACAGATAGACAGGGGAACACTCCAACATCAGGTACAGATAGACAGGGGCACACTCCAACATCATTTACAGATAGACAGGGGCACACGCCAACATCATTTACAGATAGACAGGGGCACACTCAGACATCAGGTACAGATAGACAGGGGAACACTCCAACATCAGGTACAGATAGACAGGGGCACACTCAGACATCAGGTACAGATAGACAGGGGCACACTCAGACATCAGGTACAGATAGACAGGGGAACACTCCAACACTCAGACATCAGGTACAGATAGACAGGGGAACACTCCAACACTCAGACATCAGGTACAGATAGACAGGGGAACACTCCAACACGCCAACATCATTTACAGATAGACAGGGGCACAAGCCAACATTATTTACAGATAGACAGGGGAACACTCAGTATCATTTACAGATAGACAGGGGAACACTCCAACACTCCAACACTCAGACATCAGGTACAGATAGACAGGGGAACACTTAGACATCAGGTACAGATAGACAGGGGAACACTCCAACATCAGGTACAGATAGACAGGGGAACACTCCAACATCATTTACAGATAGACAGGGGAACACTCCAACGTCATTTACAGATAGACAGGGGAACACTCCAACGTCATTTACAGATAGACAGGGGAACACTCCAACATCAGGTACAGATAGACAGGGGAACACTCCAACATCAGGTACAGATAGACAGGAGACCACTCCAACACTCAGACATCAGGTACAGATAGACAGGGGAACACTCCAACGTCATTTACAGATAGACAGGAGAACACTCCAACATCATTTACAGATAGACAGGGGAACACGCCAACACTCCAACATCAGGTACAGATAGACAGGGGAACACTCCAACACTCAGACATCAGGTACAGATAGACAGGGGAACACTCCAACACTCCAACATCAGGTACAGATAGACAGGGGAACACTCCAACACTCCAACATCAGGTACAGATAGACAGGAGAACACTCCAACACTCCAACATCAGGTACAGATAGACAGGGGCACACTCAGACATCAGGTACAGATAGACAGGGGCACACTCAGACATCAGGTACAGATAGACAGGGGCACACTCAGACATCAGGTACAGATAGACAGGGGCACACTCAGACATCAGGTACAGATAGACAGGGGCACACTCCAACATCAGGTACAGATAGACAGGGGAACACTCCAACATCAGGTACAGATAGACAGGGGAACACGCCAACACTCAGACATCAGGTACAGATAGACAGGGGAACACGCCAACACTCAGACATCAGGTACAGATAGACAGGGGAACACTCCAACACTCCAACATCAGGTACAGATAGACAGGGGAACACTCCAACACTCAGACATGAGGTACAGATAGACAGGGGAACACTCCAACACTCCAACATCAGGTACAGATAGACAGGGGAACACGCCAACACTCAGACATCAGGTACAGATAGACAGGGGAACACTCCAACACTCAGACATCAATAACAGATAGACAGGGGAACACTCCAACACTCAGACATCATTAACAGATAGACAGGGGAACACTCCAACACTCAGACATCATGTACAGATAGACAGGGGAACACTCCAACATCAGGTACAGATAGACAGGGGAACACTCCAACACTCAGACATCATTAACAGATAGACAGGGGAACACTCCAACACTCCAACACTCCAACATCAGGTACAGATAGACAGGGGAACACTCCAACATCAGGTACAGATAGACAGAGGAACACTCCAACATCAGGTACAGATAGACAGGGGAACACTCAGACATCAGGTACAGATAGACAGGGGAACACGCCAACATCAGGTACAGATAGACAGGGGAACACTCCAACACTCCAACACTCCAACATCAGGTACAGATAGACAGGGGAACACTCCAACATCAGGTACAGATAGACAGGAGAACACTCCAACACTCCAACATCAGATACAGATAGACAGGGGAACACTCCAACATCAGGTACAGATAGACAGGGGAACACTCCAACATCAGGTACAGATAGACAGGGGAACACTCCAACATCATTTACAGATAGACAGGGGAACACTCCAACGTCATTTACAGATAGACATGGGAACACTCCAACACTCCAACACTCCAACATCAGGTACAGATAGACAGGGGAACACTCCAACACTCCAACACTCCAACATCAGGTACAGATAGACAGGGGAACACTCCAACATCAGGTACAGATAGACAGGGGAACACGCCAACACTCCAACATCAGGTACAGATAGACAGGGGAACACTCCAACACTCCAACACTCCAACATCAGGTACAGATAGACAGGGGAACACTCCAACACTCCAACACTCCAACATCAGGTACAGATAGACAGGGGAACACTCCAACATCAGGTACAGATAGACAGGGGAACACTCCAACACTCCAACACTCCAACATCAGGTACAGATAGACAGGGGAACACTCCAACACTCCAACACTCCAACATCAGGTACAGATAGACAGGGGAACACTCCAACATCAGGTACAGATAGACAGGGGAACACTCCAACATCAGGTACAGATAGACAGGGGAACACTCCAACATCAGGTACAGATAGACAGGGGAACACTCCAACATCAGGTACAGATAGACAGGGGAACACTCCAACATCAGGTACAGATAGACAGGGGAACACTCCAACATCAGGTACAGATAGACAGGGGAACACTCCAACATCAGGTACAGATAGACAGGGGAACACTCCAACATCAGGTACAGATAGACAGGGGAACACTCCAACACTCCAACACTCCAACATCAGGTACAGATAGACAGGGGAACACTCCAACACTCCAACACTCCAACATCAGGTACAGATAGACAGGGGAACACTCCAACACTCCAACACTCCAACACTCCAACATCAGGTACAGATAGACAGGGGAACACTCCAACACTCCAACACTCCAACATCAGGTACAGATAGACAGGGGAACACTCCAACACTCCAACACTCCAACATCAGGTACAGATAGACAGGGGAACACTCCAACACTCCAACACTCCATGCGTGTTTTAATATATTTATCTTTAAACGTTTATGTCGGTTATTTTATTGTCATGGCGGTCTTCATCCGTAACCGTCGGTTACTCGTTGTGCACTACCAGTATGTAGGGAACAGGATGCCGTTTGGGATGCATGCCCAGCCTACGATATTAGACAGCTTGTACATTAGTACCCCGGCGTGGGAACGGACAGAAAGAAGTGCTTGTTTTGTTTAAAACCTCTAAAATGAGGCGATTTAACATGTTAAGCAGATTAACATGTTTTTCCATTCATGTTTATCCCGTAAACTTATCCTGTGAACTCTTCCAACTCTTTCTAAAGCCAAAAATCCTCTGTTTTTTTTTTCTTCTAGAACTTCTCATGAAATGTTAATCTTTGAGTCTGACGCGATGCTTGGAGGCAGTGCAGTAGGATTGCTGCGTATAATTTGGGTCAGAAGAAGTCTGAATGTAGACGGGGCTAAAGGTGAACACCATAGCTAACTACTACTTCACTCAAGGCCTATGGAACAGGCGTGCTATCTTCTCTAAGTTGCCCGAGACACAAAACAACTACTGTATGAGTTGAGTTCCATTCATTGACTTGTGTTCGTCATGTTGATTTGTTGATAAAATATGTCAGTATGTTTTTGGTATGTCTGCACTGGCAAATCAAAAGGTCTGACCCAGGGGTAATTTGGAGCCAAAGCCTAACTAAATCAGATCTGTGAACGTTTTTCGTATTAATCCTTCATTGATGTCAGTGGGAGACATGAATATTCTAGAGACACAAAGAACCACAATTAGTATTAGACCACTGTACACCTGGGCCAAGACAGATGCATTTCCTCACCTCATATCCAACATAGGAATAGATATTTAGCAGTATCACCAGGGGGAAGGTCTGATTCCTGAATAACATATCCTGGCAGAGACACAGAGCAGCCTGGTTTCTGGTCCTGGTTCTGGTCCTGGTTTCTGTGCCTGGTTTCTGGTCCTGGTTTCTGGTCCTGGTTTCTGGTCCTGGTTTCTGGTCCTGGTTTCTGTTCCTGGTTTCTGGTCTCAAGTCCTGGTTTCCTATTGTATAATGATGAATTGAATGAAAGGAGGGAATCCGTATCATATCTGTATCTCACAGCTGTGACCTCAAGGCTTGGAAACCCAACACCCAAGGTACGTTTCAGTCATTTACCAGACACTCTTATCCAGAGCGACTTAAAGTTAGTGCATTCATCTTAAGATAGCTAGGTGAGACAAACACATATCACAAGCATAGAAAGTACATTTTCCCCTCAATAAAGTAGTTATCAACAAAGTCAGAGCTAGTAGGATAAAAAAAAAAAGTGTATTAAAAAAAATTATTTGATGAATTTAAGATACTCTTTGAAGAGGTAGGGTTTCAGATGTTCTCAGAAGATGGTTAGGACTCTGCTGTCCTAGCTTCAGGGGGGAAGATGGACAGGGACTCTGTTGTCCTAGCTTCAGGGGGAAGATGGACTCTGCTGTCCTAGCATCAGGGGGAAGATGGACAGGGACTCTGCTGTCCTAGCTTCAGGGGGAAGATGGACAGGGACTCTGTTGTCCTAGCTTCAGGGGGAAGATGGACTCTGCTGTCCTAGCATCAAGGGGGAAGATGGACAGGGACTCTGCTGTCCTAGCTTCAGGGGAAAGCTGGTTCCACCATTGTGGTGTCAGGACAGAGAAGAGCTTTGACTAGAATGAGCGGTAGCTAAGCTGGGTGGGGCGTCTAAGAGACCAGAGGTGACTGAACAGAGGGCTCGGGTTGGGGTGTAGGGTTTGAACATAGCCTGAAGGTCGGGAGGGGCAGTTCCTCTGGAAGGCAGTAGAGAGTGTGAAGGAGCGGGGTAACATGAGTGTAGGGTAACATGAGAGAACTTGGGAAGGTTGAACACCAGGGAGACTGTTCTGGATAAACACCAGACAGGCTGTAGTGGTCTGGATAAACACCAGACAGACTATTCTGGATAAACACCAGACAGGCTGTAGTGGTCTGGATAAACACCAGACAGACTATAGTGTTCTGGATAAACACCAGACAGACTATAGTGGTCTGGATAAACACCAGACAGACTGTAGTGTTCTGGATAAACACCAGACAGACTATAGTGGTCTGGAAAAACACCAGACAGACTGTAGTGTTCTGGATAAACACCAGACAAACTGTAGTGTTCTGGATAAACACCAGACAGACTATAGTGGTCTGGATAAACACCAGACAGACTATAGTGGTCTGGATAAGTTACAGGGGGTTTGATAGCACAAGCAGGGAGCCCAGCCAACAGAGAGTTGTATAGTAGTTTAGGTGGGAGACGAGCCTGGATAAGGATCTGCACCACTTCCTGTGTGAGGAAGGGTCGTACTCTACAGATGTTGTAGAGTTTTCAAACCCGAGGCGGTGCAATACGGCCCCCGAGGGGGTCCAATACGGCCCCCGAGGGGGTTCAATACGGCCCCCGAGGGGGTCCAATACGGCCCCCGAGGGGGTTCAATACGGCCCCCGAGGGGGTTCAATACGGCCCCCGAGGGGGTTCAATACGGCCCTCGAGGGGGTCCAATACGGCCCCCGAGGGGGTTCAATACGGCCCCCGAGGGGGTTCAATACGGCCCCCGAGGGGGTTCAATACGGCCCCCGAGGGGGTCCAATACGGCCCGCGAGGGGGTTCAATACGGCCCCCGAGGGGGTCCAATACGGCCCCCGAGGGGGTTCAATACGGCCCCCGAGGGGGTCCAATACGGCCCCCGAGGGGGTTCAATACGGCCCCCGAGGGGGTCCAATACGGCCCCCGAGGGGGTCCAATACGGCCCCCGAGGGGGTTCAATACGGCCCTCGAGGGGGTCCAATACGGCCCCCGAGGGGGTCCAATACGGCCCCCGAGGGGGTTCAATACGGCCCCCGAGGGGGTTCAATACGGCCCCCGAGGGGGTTCAATACGGCCCCCGAGGGGGTTCAATACGGCCCCCGAGGGGGTTCAATACGGCCCCCGAGGGGGTTCAATACGGCCCCCGAGGGGGTCCAATACGGCCCCCGAGGGGGTTCAATACGGCCCCCGAGGGGGTTCAATACGGCCCCCGAGGGGGTCCAATACGGCCCCCGAGGGGGTTCAATACGGCCCCCGAGGGGGTTCAATACGGCCCCCGAGGGGGTCCAATACGGCCCCCGAGGGGGTTCAATACGGCCCCCGAGGGGGTTCAATACGGCCCCCGAGGGGGTTCAATACGGCCCCCGAGGGGGTTCAATACGGCCCCCGAGGGGGTTCAATACGGCCCCAATACGGCCCCCGAGGGGGTTCAATACGGCCCCCGAGGGGGTTCAATACGGCCCCCGAGGGGGTTCAATACGGCCCCCGAGGGGGTTCAATACGGCCCCCGAGGGGGTTCAATACGGCCCCCGAGGGGGTTCAATACGGCCCCCGAGGGGGTCCAATACGGCCCGCGGATGGTTAGATTTGTTTATGTTTTTAATGATCTACAGTTTTTTTTACTGTGTCTAGCTCGCTAATAATAGGCCAAAATAAAAGCTAGACATTTAAAAATTCCAATAACGATGGATAGAGGACTATTTTTAGCAAATTGTGACGGCGAGGAAATGTAACACATTTTTAGGTGCCCTCCGGACCACGTTGAAGACTGAATGCGACCCCCGGGCCTGTTGGAAGAGCAGGAACCTGCAGGTGCGAGTCACTGCTTTGTTGTTTACAGAGAATGACAAGGTGTTGTTGTCCAGGGTCACGCCAAAGTTCTTTGCACTCTGGGAAAGGTGACACCATGGAATTGTCAACCTACAGAATGGCACAGCTACAGCCATATGCTGTGGACCATAATGCTAATGTTAACCCACAATGAAGGAGCATTTAACTGTTGTGATGGTGATTCCATTGTGTTTTCATGAAGCTCAGAGAGTTGCGGCTCCTTCAGCTCCAGGAAGCAGAGTAGACCCACACGGTTTACATATGATTTTCTGGCTGTTTTATTTTCTGGCCTTGCCAGAAGCCGTGGGAAAGCTTTCTGTCTGGAAACGTGTCTCAAACGATTGACAAATATCAACGTGCATCTACCCAGAACACAGAAATGTTACTCTCTTCCATCTGTCCGTGCGTCCACTCATCTGAAGTGTCTGCTTTGATGACGATGACAAACCAGAAGCTTGCTGTGAAACCAAACATGATGCTCTGAAGACACACTGTCACTAGAGACTGGTGTCTTTTGTGTATGTTGACCCACAGATCATCTCTGCAAATATCTCCTCTTGCCTAAATGCCCAAGAAGAGCACATTCTATACAAGTTTACCCGTGAAATTTGTGGTGGGCTGCCTTTTTACCTACATGTGGACTCAGTGTAGTTTAGGCAGGCTGTTTACCTACCTGTGGTCTCAGTGTAGTTTAGGCAGGCTGTTTACCTACCTGTGGTCTCATTGTAGTTTAGGCAGGCTGTTTACCTACCTGTGGTCTCATTGTAGTTTAGGCAGGCTGTTTACCTACCTGTGGACTCAGTGTAGTTTAGGCAGGCTGTTTACCTACCTGTTGTCTCAGTGTAGTTTAGGCAGGCTGTTTACCTACCTGTGGTCTCATTGTAGTTTAGGCAGGCTGTTTACCTACCTGTGGACTCAGTGTAGTTTAGGCAGGCTGTTTACCTACCTGTTGTCTCAGTGTAGTTTAGGCAGGCTGTTTACCTACCTGTGGTCTCATTGTAGTTTAGGCAGGCTGTTTACCTACCTGTGGTCTCAGTGTAGTTTAGGCAGGCTGTTTACCTACCTGTGGTCTCAGTGTAGTTTAGGCAGGCTGTTTACCTACCTGTGGTCTCAGTGTAGTTTAGGCAGGCTGTTTACCTACCTGTGGTCTCAGTGTAGTTTAGGCAGGCTGTTTACCTACCTGTGTTCTCTCAGTGTATCCCCTCCTCTCCTCTCCTCCTCCCCTCCTCCTATCCCCTCTTCTCCTTCTATCCCCCTTCTCCTCTCTTCCTCCTCCTCTCCTCTCCTCCTATCCCCTCCTCTCCTATCCCTCCTCCTCTCCTCCTCTCCTCCTCCCCTCCTCCTATCCCCTCTTCTCCTTCTATCCCCCTCCCCTCTCCTCTCCTCTCCTCTCCTCTCCTCTCCTCTGCAGTTGCTGTTTGTCTTGTTACCGTGGTCATTAGTTTTTTTACTGTCAGGTAGCAGTGATATCATGGTGTTTTTTTGTTTTTGTTTGGTTTCTTTATCATACCTGTGTGTGTGTGTGTGTGTGTGTGTGTGTGTGTGTGTGTGTGTGTGTGTGTGTGTGTGTGTGTGTGTGTGTGTGTGTGTGTGTGTGTGTGTGTGTGTGTGTGTGTGTGTGTGTGTGTGTGTGTGTGTGTGTGTGTGTGTGTGACTGCTGCAGGGAGGGAGTCTCAGGTCTAGGCAGTAGCCCTATTTAGTGTACAGCTCTTGCCCGTCCCTGCTACTAGAGTAGTAGAGAAACATGTGTCTGTCCCTTCTGGATGTTTTTCAGGGAGATTTTTAGGAAAGGACCTCCCTCATAGCGTAGTGGTTAAGCACCTGTACACCTGCTCTTTGTGGACTGGTATTCATACAGAGTCTCAGTAGGAGTGGTGATCTAGGATCAGGTCATAGTCTCAGTAGGAGTGGTGATCTAGGATCAGGTCATAGTCTCAGTAGGAGTGGTGATCTAGGATCAGGTCATAGTCTCAGTAGGAGTGGTGATCTAGGATCAGGTCATAGTCTCAGTAGGAGTGGTGATCTAGGATCAGGTCATAGTCTCAGTAGGAGTGGTGATCTAGGATCAGGTCATAGTCTCAGTACGAGTGGTGATCTAGGATCAGGTCAGAAAGAGTCTCAGTAGGAGTACTGATCTAGGATCAGGTTATACAGAGTCTCAGTAGGAGTGCTGATCTAGGATCAGGTCATACAGAGTCTCAGTAGGAGTGCTGATCTAGGATCAGGTTATAAAGAGTCTCAGTAGGAGTACTGATCTAGGATCAGGTCCCCTCTGAAACTCATCACTGTATTTCCAATAGTCTGCTCATATTTCCATGTTTCTGGAGTCTGCCACTCTAGAGCTGGAGAGAGAACACAGGCCCATCATCATACTGGAAGACAGTCTGTGCACGTGTGTTTGTGAGCATGTGTTTAGTTCGAGATAATTCCTGCCTAATCGTCCTGTGAATTCCTCTTGGGAAATAAGCACCTTCAACAACACACCAGATTAGCTACAGTAGTTGGGATGGAGTGGGACGGGGAACATTCCTGGCAGAGATAAGTCTTTACGTAACAGTACCAGACCAAACATCTGTTATCTAGCATCAGAACAACGGATTCCTGCCCTGTCCTGTGGTTGGTAAACATTAAAGGGGAAGTCCGGGATTGATAAATCCTAGACTTGTGGTGGAGTGGCTGATTTGTTGTTGTTTGAATTACAGACTGAAGCTTTAAAACAGTTTGAGCAAGGCCTAGAAGATTGTCATCAGTATGGATCAACCCCTTAGAACCAACCCCTTAAGACCAACCCCTTAGGATCAACCTCTTAGGACCAAACCCTTAGAAATCAGCCCCTTAGAAACCAACCTCTTCGAAACCAACCTCTTCGAAACCAACCCCTTAGGATCATCCCCTTAGAAACTAACCCCCTAGGACCAACCCCTTAGAAACCGACCCTTTAGAAATCAACCCCTTAGAAACCAACCTCTTAGAAACAAACCTCTTAGAAACCAACCCCTTAGAAACCAACCTCTTAGGACCAACCCCTTAGGACCAACCCCTTAGGACCAACCTCTTAGAAACCAACCCCTTAGGACCAACCCCTTAGGATCAACCCTTTAGAAACCAACCCCTTAGAAACCAACCCTTTAGAAACCAACCCTTTAGAAACCAACCTCTTAGAAATCAATCTCTTAGAAACCAACCTCTTAGGACCAACCCCTTAGGACCGACCCCTTAGGACCGACCCCTTAGGACCAAACTCTTAGGACCAACCCCTTAGAAACCAACCAATTAGGACCAACCTCCTAGGACCAACCCCTTAGGACCAACCTCTTAGGACCAACCCCTTAGAAACCAACCCTTTAGAATAAACTATTTAAGACAAACATCTTAGGATCCAACCCTTTAAGACCAACCCCTTAGAAACCAATTTCTTAGGACCAACCCCTTAGGACCGACCCCTTAGGACCAAACTCTTAGGACCAACCCCTTAGAAACCAACCACTTAGGACCAACCTCCTAGGACCAACCCCTTAGGACCAACCTCTTAGGACCAACCCCTTAGAAACCAACCCTTTATAATAAACTCTTTAGGACCAACCTCTTAGGACCAACCTCTTAGGACCAACCCCTTAGAAACCAACCCTTTAGAATAAACTCTTTAGGACAAACCTCTTAGGATCCAACCCTTTAAGACCAACCCCTTAGAAACCAATTTCTTAGGACCAACCCCTTAGAAACCAACCCCATAGAAACCAACCTCTTAGGACCAACCCCTTAGAAACCATCTCTTTAGGACCAACCCTCTAGGACCAACCCCATGGAATCCAACCCCTTAGAAATCAACCTCTGGAGATCAACCCTTTAGAATCCATCCCTTTAGGACAAACCTCTTAGAAACCAACCCTTTAGGACCAGCCCCTTAGAAACCAACCCCTTACAAGCCAACCCCTTAGAAACCAACCTCTTAGGACCAACCCCTTAGGACCAACCTCTTAGAAACCAAACTCTTAGGACCAACCCCTTAGAAACCAACCACTTAGAAACCAACCTCCTAGGACCAACCCCTTAGGACCAACCTCTTAGAAACCAAACTCTTAGGACCAACCCCTTAGAAACCAACCCCATAGAAACCAAACTCTTAGGACCAACCCCTTAGAAACCATCCCTCTAGGACCAACCCCATGGAATCCAACCCCTTATAAACCAACCTCTTAAGATCAACCCCTTAGACCTCTTAGAAACAAACCTCTTAGAAACCAACCCCTTAGAAACCAACCCTTTAGAAACCAACCCCTTAGAAACCAACCTCTTAGAAACAAACCCCTTAGAAACCAACCCCTTAGAAACTATCCTCTTAGGACCAACCCCTTAGGACCAACCGCTTAGGACCAACCCCTTAGGACCAACCACTTAGAAACCAACCTCCTAGGACCAACCCCTTAGAAACCAACCCCTCAGGACCAACCCCTACTGGGTAGCCAAGCCCAGCCAATCAGAATTCATTTTTCCCTACAAAGGGGCTTTATTACAGACAGAAATAGTCCTCAGTTTCATCAGCTGTCCGGGTGGCTGAAGAAGCCGGATGTGGAGGTCCTGGGCTGGCGTACTTAGTCTGCGGTTTTGAGGCCGGTTGGACGTACTGCCAAATTCTTTAAAACGGCGTTAGAGTCGGCGAATGGTAGAGAAATTAACATGACATTTTCTGACAACAGCTCTGGTGGACATTCCCGTAGTCAGCATGCCAAATGTACGCTCCCTCAACTTGAGACATCAGTGGCATTGTATTGTGTGACAAAACTGCACATTTTTAGAATGTCATTTTATTGTCCCCAGCACAAGGTGCACCTGTGTAATGATCATGCTGTTTAATCATCTTCTTGATATGTTACACCTGTGGATGGATTATCTTGGCAAAGGAGACATGCTCACTAACAGGGATGTAAACAAAGTTCTGCACAAAATTGGAGAGAAATAAGCTTTTTGTGCATATGAAACATCTCTGGTATCTTTTATTTCAGTTCATGAAACATGGGACCAATACTTTACATGTTGCGTTTATATTTTTGTTCAGTATAGATCATGTATTAATCACATTTTTACCAATGCTGCAGAACTCTACTCTAAAGCTGTATCCATACCTATTGGATGTATTAACCATAATATAGTGACCATATCTAGAAAAGCCAACGTTTTGCAAAGGCTGGGCCTAAAATAGTGTGTAAGAGATCATACAAAACAAATTGATTCCTATGTTGAAGATACAAAAAATATTGATCTGATGAGGAGCATCCAGACGCTGCATTTATAAAAATAGTTTCTTCCAGTTATTGTTAGAACTGTTAAGGCCCTGATGGATGAGGAATTGAAAAGCTGTATGGTTGAGAGGGATGGGGACAAAGAAGTGGTGAATAAGTCTGGCTGCTAATCTGACTGGCGAGCTTACTGCTAATTGAGAAATGTGACTAGACAAAAAGAAGAAGAAATAATATTTTGAAAGTATGATGGAAAAAAAATGCTTTGGTGTACTTTAAGTGTATCACAAAACCATCTGATGTTGCCAATTACTTTAATGACTATTGCATTGGCAAAGTGTTACAGTTTTCTTCTGGTGAAAGAGAGGAGGACCAAAATGCAGCGTGGTTATTCATAAACATCTTTAATGAAAGATGAAAAGACGAACAGTTTACAAAAACAATAACCGTGAAAAACCAAAACAGCCCTATCTGGTGCAACAAACACAGAGACAGGAACAATCACCCACGAAACACTCAAAGAATATGGCTGCCTAAATATGGTTCCCAATCAGAGACAACGATAAACACCTGCCTCTGATTGAGAACCACTCCAGGCAACCATAGACTTTCCTAGACTACTTAACTAAACACAATCCCATGAACTACAAAACCCCTAGACAACACAAACCACCCATGTCACACCCTGGCCTAACCAAAATAATAAAGAGAACACAGAATACTAAGACCAGGGCGTGACACAAACTTAGGTATGAAAATACCAACAACAGACTGTGAGCCATACAAAACTAATAATTAAAGAAAAGCATTGTCATTTTGAATTCTGTAAAGTGAGTGTTGGTGAGGAGGAAAAATCATTGTCCTACATCGGTAATGACAAACCACCTCCTATTGACAAGTTAGATGGAAAGCTACTGAGGATGGTATTTGTCATATTTTTTTGTCTCGTAGAACAATGTTTGTCCTCAGACTTGGAGGCAAACCAATGTAATTCCGGTACCCAAATATGGTAAAGAATCCTCTGCTGGTTCTAACAGCAGACCAATCAGCTTGCTGCCGACTCGTAGCAAACTGTTGGAAAGAATTGTGTTCGACCAAATACAATGCTATTTCTCTGTAAAAAAAAAAAAAAAACAGACTTTCAGCACGCTTATAGAGAAGGGCGCTCCACGTGTACTGCACTGACACAAATGACTGATGATTGGTTGAAAGAAATTGATGATAAGAAGATTGTGGGAGCTGTACTGTTACATTTCAGTGCAGCCTTTGATAGTATTGACCCTAACCTGTTGTTGGAAAAAACGTATGTTCTGGCTTTGCAACCTCTGATTTCCGGATGCAAGGACTGACCATCCATGATATCACAATTGTAGTTGTAACCATGTTATCAGGCTATACAGTGTTTGTTTACATTTACTTTGTTTACAAACATTGGAGTAAAATAAGCTTGTTTTGGGGTCCTGACGGGGTGTGACAGTTGAACTAAAGCTCATGAGGCATTTATAAGTTACATACTTTAACAATCAATGGATACACATCATTAGTTAGAAGTCCAAAAATGAATGTAGCAACTGCAGATTTCCCCTTTATGGTCATTTCTCACAGATCTCCTGGAAGCCTGCTGCTCATTTCTCACAGATCTCCTGGAAGCCTGCTGCTCATTTCTCACAGATCTCCTGGAAGCCTGCTGCTCATTTCTCACAGATCTCCTGCTGCTCATTTCTCACAGATCTCCTGGAAGCCTGCTACTCATTTCTCACAGATCTCCTGGAAGCCTGCTGCTCATTTCTCACAGATCTTCTGGAAGCCTGCTGCTCATTACTCACAGATCTCCTGGAAGCCTGCTGCTCATTTCTCACAGATCTCCTGGAAGCCTGCTGCTCATTTCTCACAGATCTTCTGGAAGCCTGCTGCTCATTTCTCACAGATCTCCTGGAAGCCTGCTGCTCATTTCTCACAGATCTCCTGGAAGCCTGCTGCTCATTTCTCACAGATCTCCTGGGAGCCTGCTGCTCATTTCTCACAGATCTCCTGGAAGCCTGCTGCTCATTTCTCACAGATCTCCTGGAAGCCTGCTGCTCATTTCTCACAGATCTCCTGGAAGCCTGCTGCTCATTTCTCACAGATCTCCTGGAAGCCTGCTGCTCATTTCTCACAGATCTCCTGGAAGCCTGCTGCTCATTTCTCACAGATCTCCTGGAAGCCTGCTGCTCATTTCTCACAGATCTTCTGGAAGCCTGCTGCTCATTTCTCACAGATCTCCTGGAAGCCTGCTGCTCATTTCTCACAGATCTCCTGGAAGCCTGCTGCTCATTTCTCACAGATCTCCTGGAAGCCTGCTGCTCATTTCTCACAGATCTCCTGGAAGCCTGCTGCTCATTTCTCACAGATCTCCTGGAAGCCTGCTGCTCATTTCTCACAGATCTCCTGTAAGCCTGCTGCTCATTTCTCACAGATCTCCTGGAAGCCTGCTCATTAGAGGACCAAGACAGTAGGCCTCCTACTGCTTTGCTTCCTTTCGGTTTCAAGTCTTTCAACAGTCAAGCTTTTTATGGACAACTATAGGGAACATGTTGGAAACTCCTAGCATGCCTTGCCTTTGGGTTGTTTCGTTGTAACTTAGTAAACAAATAAATAATATCAAGTGTATGTGGATAGTACTGTTAACCATGTTTTGATAACTCCAATGGTTAATCTTTTAAAAAATATTCTTAAATTTTGTATTTAATTTTATCCCATTTTTGTGATATCCAATTGGTAGTTATGACTTTGTCTCATTGCTGCAACTGCCCAACGGGCTCGGGAAGCATGCGTCCTCCGAAACAAATCACCATCCTTTTTAACTTCTCTAGGCTTGGGGGGGCAATTTTCAGGTCCGGATGAAAAGTGTGCCCAAAGTAAACTGCCTGCTACTCAGGCCCAGAAGCTAGGATATGCATATAATTGGTAGATTTGGATAGCAAACACTAAAGTTTCTAAAACTGTTTGAATAATGTCTGTGAGTATAACATAACTGATTTGGCAGGCGAAACCCCGAGCACAATCCATCCAGGGATTTTTTTTTTGAGGTCAATCTGTTTTCCATTAGTTTTCTATGGTAAGCCCGTTTTAATAGGCTTGCAGTTCCTTTAGCTTCCACTAGATGTCAACAGTCTTTAGAAATTGGTTGATGTTTTTCTTTAGAGAAATGAAGAAGTATGGCTGTCCAGAACCAGGGTCCTGCTTAGGGCTCTCTAATTTTTTGATGCGCGCAACCTGGAACGCGCTTACTTTGTTTTCCTCCGGTATTGAACACAGTTTATCCCGTCTTAAATGTGATTGATTATTTACGTTAAAAAATACCTAAAGTTGTATTAGGAAAGTTGTTTGAAATGTTTGGATGATGATTACAGGTCATTTATAAGATATTTTGTAGTGATGTTGCGCGAGTTGGAACTAGTGTTTTTTTTTTTGTCAAACGCGCCAAATAAATTGACATTTTGGAGATATAACAACGGAATTAATCGAACAAAAGGACCATCTGTGATGTTTATGGGACATATTGGAGTGCCAACAGAAGAAGCTCTTCAAAGGTAAGGCACGAATTATATCGTTATTTCTGACTTTTGTTTCGCGCCTGGCGGGATGAAATATGATTGTCTGTGTTTGTTTGATGGGGTGCTATCCTCAGATAATAGCATGGTTTGCTTTCGCCGTAAAGCCTTTTTGAAATCTGACACAGCGGCTGGATTAACTAGAAGTTCAGCTTTAATTTGGTGTATTGCACTTGTGATTGTATGAAAGTTAAATATTTGTAAGAATTTTATTTGAATTTGGCGCTCTGCCATTTCACCGGATGTTACCAAATCGATCCCGTTAATGGGATTTGAGCCATAATAAGTTTTTAACACAGTGCTCGCTTTCCCCAGAAGTCAGCTAGAGCGCGATGAGCCAAGGAAAACCACTCCGGACAAACCCTTCCC
>NW_027261130.1:0-42500 GCF_045791955.1 Oncorhynchus clarkii lewisi | reverse complement strand
CTCTAACCACTAGGCTACCTGCTGGTGACTAAACCAGCAGGTAGCTGGTTACTAAACCAGCAGGTAGCCTAGTGGTTAGAGCGTTGGACTAGTAACCGGAAGGTTGCAAGTTCAAACCTCCGAGCCTCCTCAAACCTCCGAGCTGACAAGGTCATTCTGCCCCTGAACAAGGCAGTTAACCCACTGTTCCTAGGCCGTCATTGAAAATAAGAATTTGTTCTTAACTTACTTGCCTGGTAAAATAAGAAAAGTAATGGAGGTGACATGTCTATATTAGGATTTGATTGGCCAATGCATGTTAAAGTAATTTTTCCCCCCCTCCCTCTTTTTTCCGTCAATATTCCTGAATGACATTCGGGACCTCAGCTGAGAACTCCATTTCCTAAATGGTAACCAGTTGGCTAGTTGTCTTGCAAAAAAGGGGGTTTGAAATATTTGCATTATCCAATAGGCACTGACCTGCAAGAAATTCCACAAAGCTGTCAACAGTGACACTCGAATCACAGAGAAAGATGAATTATGTCAACTTCCTTCCTTCCGAAGAAGAAAGGTGTTGATGACTTAATTAAAAACAATATTTTCTTTGCTATCTTTTACAACAAACAATTAAGGAAAGTTAACTGATTACACGGTGGCTAACAGGCTAATATTACATTTTTGTGGAAGGAGAAACAGAAATAGATAGATAGAATTAGGATTTACAGATCATACGGTCTCATTCAAAGTGAGAAATGTCCTCATTGGAGATCGATCTGTTCTATGTACCGAACAGTGACACTAAACTGCAACCTAGCCACTCTCTCATATCTTAGCAACAGCTTGCTACACAAGTGTTTAGCTAGCTAGCTAACGTTTTATATCCGGACAACATTGACGCTCGGTATATATTTGTTCTCGGCAATATCTACTGTAAAGCCATATTTAAAGTTGAAGTCAAGTCAAATAGCCTACATTATTGAAATGGTATGTTTTTCGTTAGTTGATGTTGTAATGTTAGTTGCTTTGTTTACGGCGCTGTTAGTGAGCATGTCTCCTTTGCAGAGATAATCCATCCATCGGACAGGTGTGGCATATCAAGAAGCTGATTAAACAGCATGATCATTACACAGGTGTACCTTGTGCTGGGGGACAATAAAACCCCACTCTAAAATGTTTTGTCACACAACACAATGTCACAGATGTGACACGTTTTGAGGGAGCATGCGATTGGCATGCTGACTGCAGGAACGTCCACCAGAGCTGTTGCCAGAGAATTGATTGTTCATTTCTCTACCATAAGCCACCTCCTACTTTGTTTTAGAGAATTTGGCAGTACGTCCAACCGGTCTCTCAACCGCAGACCACGTGTGTGTGGCGTTGTGTGGTGAACTGTTTGTTGATGTCAACGTTGTGAACAGAGTGCCCCATGGTGGCGGTGGGGTTATAGTATGGGCAGGTATAAGCTACCGATAACTAACACAATTGCATTTTATCAATGGCAATTTGAATGCAAAGAGATATGGTGACGAGATGCTGAGGCCCATTGTCGTGCCATTCATCTGCCTCCATCACCTCATGTTTCAGCATGATAATGACACGGCCCCATGTCACAAGGATCTGTACACGATTCCTGGAAGCTGAACATGTCCCAGTTCTTCCATGGTCTGCAAACTCACCGGGCATGTCACCCATTGAGCGTGTTTGGGATTAATTAATTTCAATTGACTGATTTCCTCATATGAACCGTAACTCAGTAAAATCTTTGAAATTGTTACATGTTGCGTTTATAATGTCTTGGTTCTGTGTACATTGTTGAGAAACGTATGAATAGAACAAGCATATAATTGGGGTTCTGATATTGTATGACAATTGGCCTAAACTCATGAGGCATTTATTATATAAGTTAGATTCTCTAAGAATCAATGGCCGTGTGTGTAAATAATTGTAAAGTCAAATGTTTTCGTGGACACCGATAACACCTTGTCCTGGATTGGACAGAATTTGGGCTGGTGATTTTCCATTGATTTTGATTTTCAGTCCTGTACTCGTGTCCGGGAAAACCTCCCCATAATGCTTACATGAGTGGAATGTGATTGTGTCTTACATGAGTGGAATGTGATCGTGGCTTACATGAGTGGAATGTGATTGTGTCTTACATGAGTGGAATGTGATTGTGTCTTACATGAGTGGAATGTGATCGTGGCTTACATGAGTGGAATGTGACCGTGGCTTACATGAGTGGAATGTGATCGTGGCTTACATGAGTGGAATGTGATTGTGTCTTACATGAGTGGAATGTGATTGTGGCTTAAATGAGTGGAATGTGATGATGGCTTACATGAGTGGAATGTGATTGTGTCTTACATGAGTGGATTGTGATGATGGCTTACATGAGTGGAATGTGATCGTGGCTTACATGAGTGGAATGTGATGATGGCTTACATGAGTGGAATGTGATTGTGTCTTACATGAGTGGAATGTGATTGTGTCTTACATGAGTGGAATGTGATCGTGTCTTACATGAGTGGAATGTGATCGTGGCTTACATGAGTGGAATGTGATCGTGGCTTACATGAGTGGAATGTGATCGTGTCTTACATGAGTGGAATGTGATGATGGCTTACATGAGTGGAATGTGATTGTGTCTTACATGAGTGGAATGTGATTGTGGCTTACATGAGTGGAATGTGATGATGGCTTACATGAGTGGAATGTGATTGTGTCTTACATGAGTGGAATGTGATTGTGTCTTACATGAGTGGAATGTGATTGTGGCTTACATGAGTGGAATGTGATCGTGGCTTACATGAGTGGAATGTGATTGTGTCTTACATGAGTGGAATGTGATCGTATCTTACAGTGCCTTGCGAAAGTATTCGGCCCCCTTGAACTTTGCGACCTTTGCCACATTTCAGGCTTCAAACATAAAGATATAAAACTGTATTTTAGAACTGGTTGGGGTATCTAGAACTGGTTGGGGTATCTAGAACTGGTCGGGGTATCTAGAACTGGTCGGGGTATCTAGAACTGGTCGGGGTAACAGAACTGGTCGGGGTATCTAGAACTGATCAGGGTATCTAGATCTGGTTGGGGTATCTAGAACTGGTCGGGGTTTCTAGAACTGGTCGGGGTATCTAGATCTGGTCGGGGTATCTAGAACTGGTCGGGGTATCTAAAACTGGTCGGGGTATCTAGAACTGGTCGGGGTAACAGAACTGGTCGGGGTAACAGAACTGGTCGGGGTGTCTAGAACTGGTCGGGGTAACAGAACTGGTCGGGGTAACAGAACTGGTCGGGGTAACTAGATCTGGTCGGGTTAACAGAACTGGTTGGGGTATCTAGAACTGGTCGGGGTATCTAGAACTGGTCGGGGTATCTAGAACTGGTCGGGGTATCTAGAACTGGTCGAGGTAACAGAACTGGTCGGGGTATCTAGAACTGGTCGGGTATCTAGAACATGCGTGGTATCTAGAACTGGTCGGGGTATCTAGAACTGGTCGGGGTATCTAGAACTGGCCGGGGTATCTAGAACTGTTTGGGGTATCTAGAACTGTTCGGGGTAACAGAACTGGTCGGGGTAACAGAAC
Organism: Oncorhynchus clarkii lewisi; assembly: GCF_045791955.1. Lineage (NCBI taxonomy): Eukaryota > Metazoa > Chordata > Actinopteri > Salmoniformes > Salmonidae > Oncorhynchus > Oncorhynchus clarkii. The sequence goes on along the minus strand of NW_027261130.1, from coordinate 38,934 downwards.
TGGTCGGGGTATCTAGAACTGGTCGTTGTAACAGAACTGGTCGGGGTATCTAGATCTGGTCGGGGTATCTAGAACTGGTCGGGGTAACAGAACTAGTCGAGGTAACAGAACTGGTCGGGGTATCTAGAACTGGTCGGGGTATCTAGAACTTGTCGGGGTAACAGAACTGGTCGGGGTATCTAGAACTGGTCGGGGTATCTAGAACTGGTTGGGGTATCTAGAACTGGTTGGGGTAACAGAACTGGTCGGGGTATCTAGAACTGGTCGGGGTATCTAGAACTGGTCGGGTTATCTAGAACTGGTCGGGGTATCTAGAACTGGTCGGGGTAACAGAACTGGTCGTGGTAACAGAACTGGTCGGGGTATCTAGAACTGGTCGGGGTATCTAGAACTTGTCGGGGTAACAGAACTGGTCGGGGTATCTAGAACTGGTCGGGGTATCTAGAACTGGTTGGGGTATCTAGAACTGGTTGGGGTATCTAGAACTGTTCGAGGTAACAGAACTGGTCGAGGTAACAGAACTGGTCGGGGTATCTAGAACTGATCGGGGTATCTAGATCTGGTCGGGGTATCTAGAACTGGTCGGGGTATCTAGAACTGGTCGGGGTATCTAGATCTGGTCGGGGTATCTAGAACTGGTCGGGGTATCTAGAACTGGTCGGGGTAACAGAACTGGTCGGGGTAACAGAACTGGTCGGGGTATCTAGAACTGGTCAGGTATCTAGAACTATTCGGGGTATCTAGAACTGGTCGGGGTATCTAGAACTGGTCGGGGTATCTAGATCTGGTCGGGGTATCTAGAAATGTTCGGGGTAACAAAACTGGTCGAGGTAACAGAACTGGTTGGGGTATCTAGAACTGGTCGGGGTAACAGAACTGGTCGGGGTATCTAGAACTGTTCGGGGTAACAGAATTGGTCGGGGTAACAGAACTGGTCGGGGTAACTAGATCTGGTCGGGGTAACAGAACTGGTCGGGGTATCTAGATCTGGTCGGGGTATCTAGATCTGGTCGGGGTATCTAGAGCTGGTCGGGGTATCTAGAACTGTTCAGGGTATCTAGAACCGTTCGGGGTAACAGAACTGTTCGGGGTAACAGAACTGGTCGGGGTAACAGAACTGGTTGGGGTATCTAGAACTGGTCGGGGTATCTAGGACTGGTCGGGGTATCTAGAACTGGTCGGGGTATCTAGAACTGGTCGGGGTATCTAGAACTGGTCGAGGTATCTAGAACTGGTCGGGGTAACAGAACTGGTCGGGGTATCTAGGACTGGTCGGGGTATCTAGAACTGGTCGGGTATCTAGAACTGGTCGGGGTATCTAGAACTTGTCGGGGTAACAGAACTGGTCGGGGTATCTAGAACTGGTCGGGGTATCTAGAACTGGTTGGGGTATCTAGAACTGGTTGGGGTATCTAGAACTGTTCGAGGTAACAGAACTGGTCGGGGTAACAGAACTGGTCGGGGTATCTAGAACTGATCGGGGTATCTAGATCTGGTCGGGGTATCTAGAACTGGTCGGGGTATCTAGAACTGGTCGGGGTATCTAGAACTGGTCGGGGTATCTAGATCTGGTTGGGGTATCTAGAACTGGTCGGGGTATCTAGAACTGGTCGGGGTAACAGAACTGGTCGGGGTATCTAGAACTGGTCAGGTATCTAGAACTATTCGGGGTATCTAGAACTGGTCGGGGTATCTAGAACTGGTCGGGGTATCTAGATCTGGTCGGGGTATCTAGAAATGTTCGGGGTAACAAAACTGGTCGAGGTAACAGAACTGGTTGGGGTATCTAGAACTGGTCGGGGTAACAGAACTGGTCGGGGTATCTAGAACTGTTCGGGGTAACAGAACTGGTCGGGGTAACAGAACTGGTCGGGGTAACTAGATCTGGTCGGGGTAACAGAACTGGTCGGGGTATCTAGATCTGGTCGGGGTATCTAGAGCTGGTCGGGGTATCTAGAACTGGTCGGGGTATCTAGAACTGTTCAGGGTATCTAGAACCGTTCGGGGTAACAGAACTGTTCGGGGTAACAGAACTGGTCGGGCTAACAGAACTGGTTGGGGTATCTAGAACTGGTCGGGGTATCTAGGACTGGTCGGGGTATCTAGAACTGGTCGGGGTATCTAGAACTGGTCGGGGTATCTAGAACTGGTCGAGGTATCTAGAACTGGTCGGGGTAACAGAACTGGTCGGGGTATCTAGGACTGGTCGGGGTATCTAGAACTGGTCGGGTATCTAGAACTGGTCGGGGTATCTAGATCTGGTCGGGGTATCTAGAACTGTTCGGGGTAACACAACTGGTCGAGGTAACAGAACTGGTCGAGGTAACAGAACTGGTTGGGGTATCTAGAACTGGTTGGGGTAACAGAATTGGTTGGGGTATCTAGATCTGGTCAGGGTAACAGAACTGGTTGGGGTATCTAGAACTGGTCAGGGTAGCAGAACTGGTTGGGGTATCTAGATCTGGTCAGGGTAGCCAGAACTGGTTGGGGTATCTAGATCTGGTCGGGGTATCTAGATCTGGTCGGGGTATCTAGAACTGGTCGGGGTATCTAGAACTGGTCGGGGTATCTAGAACTGGTCGGGGTATCTAGATCTGGTCGGGGTATCTAGAGCTGGTCGGGGTATCTAGAACTGTTCGGGGTATCTAGAACTGTTCGGGGTAACAGAACTGTTCGGGGTAACAGAACTGGTCGGGGTAACAGAACTGGTCGGGGTATCTAGAACTGGTCGGGGTATCTAGGACTGGTCGGGGTAACAGAACTGGTCGGGTATCTAGAACTGGTTGGGGTATCTAGAACTGGTTGGGGTATCTAGAACTGGTCGGGGTATCTAGATCTGGTCGGGGTATCTAGAACTGTTCGGGGTAACAGAACTGGTCGAGGTAACAGAACTGGTCGGGGTATCTAGAACTGGTCGGGGTAAAAGAACTGGTCGGGGTAACAGAACTGGTCGGGGTATCTAGAACTGGTCGGGGTATCTAGAACTGGTCGGGGTAACAGAACTGGTCGGGGTATCTAGAACTGGTCGGGGTATCTAGAACTGGTCGGGGTATCTAGAACTGGTTGGGGTATCTAGAACTGGTCGGGGTATCTAGATCTGGTCGGGGTATCTAGAACTGGTCGGGGTATCTAGAACTGGTCGGGGTATCTAGAACTGGTCGGTGTAACAGAACTGGTCGGGGTAACAGAACTGGTCGGGGTAACAGAACTTGTCGGGGTATCTAGAACTGGTCCGGTATCTAGAACTATTCAGGGTATTTAGAACTGGTCTTGGTATCTAGAACTGGTCGAGGTATCTAGAACTGGTCGGGGTATCTAGAACTGTTCGGGGTAACAGAACTGGTCGGGCTAACAGAACTGGTTGGGGTATCTAGAACTGGTCGGGGTATCTAGGACTGGTCGGGGTATCTAGAACTGGTCGGGGTATCTAGAACTGGTCGGGGTATCTAGAACTGGTCGAGGTATCTAGAACTGGTCGGGGTAACAGAACTGGTCGGGGTATCTAGGACTGGTCGGGGTATCTAGAACTGGTCGGGTATCTAGAACTGGTCGGGGTATCTAGATCTGGTCGGGGTATCTAGAACTGTTCGGGGTAACACAACTGGTCGAGGTAACAGAACTGGTCGAGGTAACAGAACTGGTTGGGGTATCTAGAACTGGTTGGGGTAACAGAATTGGTTGGGGTATCTAGATCTGGTCAGGGTAACAGAACTGGTTGGGGTATCTAGAACTGGTCAGGGTAGCAGAACTGGTTGGGGTATCTAGATCTGGTCAGGGTAGCCAGAACTGGTTGGGGTATCTAGATCTGGTCGGGGTATCTAGATCTGGTCGGGGTATCTAGAACTGGTCGGGGTATCTAGAACTGGTCGGGGTATCTAGAACTGGTCGGGGTATCTAGATCTGGTCGGGGTATCTAGAGCTGGTCGGGGTATCTAGAACTGTTCGGGGTATCTAGAACTGTTCGGGGTAACAGAACTGTTCGGGGTAACAGAACTGGTCGGGGTAACAGAACTGGTCGGGGTATCTAGAACTGGTCGGGGTATCTAGGACTGGTCGGGGTAACAGAACTGGTCGGGTATCTAGAACTGGTTGGGGTATCTAGAACTGGTTGGGGTATCTAGAACTGGTCGGGGTATCTAGATCTGGTCGGGGTATCTAGAACTGGTCGGGGTAAAAGAACTGGTCGGGGTAACAGAACTGGTCGGGGTATCTAGAACTGGTCGGGGTATCTAGAACTGGTCGGGGTAACAGAACTGGTCGGGGTATCTAGAACTGGTCGGGGTATCTAGAACTGGTCGGGGTATCTAGAACTGGTTGGGGTATCTAGAACTGGTCGGGGTATCTAGATCTGGTCGGGGTATCTAGAACTGGTCGGGGTATCTAGAACTGGTCGGGGTATCTAGAACTGGTCGGTGTAACAGAACTGGTCGGGGTAACAGAACTGGTCGGGGTAACAGAACTTGTCGGGGTATCTAGAACTGGTCCGGTATCTAGAACTATTCAGGGTATTTAGAACTGGTCTTGGTATCTAGAACTGGTCGAGGTATCTAGAACTGGTCGGGGTATCTAGAACTGTTCGGGGTAACAGAACTGGTCGGGCTAACAGAACTGGTTGGGGTATCTAGAACTGGTCGGGGTATCTAGGACTGGTCGGGGTATCTAGAACTGGTCGGGGTATCTAGAACTGGTCGGGGTATCTAGAACTGGTCGAGGTATCTAGAACTGGTCGGGGTAACAGAACTGGTCGGGGTATCTAGGACTGGTCGGGGTATCTAGAACTGGTCGGGTATCTAGAACTGGTCGGGGTATCTAGATCTGGTCGGGGTATCTAGAACTGTTCGGGGTAACACAACTGGTCGAGGTAACAGAACTGGTCGAGGTAACAGAACTGGTTGGGGTATCTAGAACTGGTTGGGGTAACAGAATTGGTTGGGGTATCTAGATCTGGTCAGGGTAACAGAACTGGTTGGGGTATCTAGAACTGGTCAGGGTAGCAGAACTGGTTGGGGTATCTAGATCTGGTCAGGGTAGCCAGAACTGGTTGGGGTATCTAGATCTGGTCGGGGTATCTAGATCTGGTCGGGGTATCTAGAACTGGTCGGGGTATCTAGAACTGGTCGGGGTATCTAGAACTGGTCGGGGTATCTAGATCTGGTCGGGGTATCTAGAGCTGGTCGGGGTATCTAGAACTGTTCGGGGTATCTAGAACTGTTCGGGGTAACAGAACTGTTCGGGGTAACAGAACTGGTCGGGGTAACAGAACTGGTCGGGGTATCTAGAACTGGTCGGGGTATCTAGGACTGGTCGGGGTAACAGAACTGGTCGGGTATCTAGAACTGGTTGGGGTATCTAGAACTGGTTGGGGTATCTAGAACTGGTCGGGGTATCTAGATCTGGTCGGGGTATCTAGAACTGTTCGGGGTAACAGAACTGGTCGAGGTAACAGAACTGGTCGGGGTATCTAGAACTGGTCGGGGTAAAAGAACTGGTCGGGGTAACAGAACTGGTCGGGGTATCTAGAACTGGTCGGGGTATCTAGAACTGGTCGGGGTAACAGAACTGGTCGGGGTATCTAGAACTGGTCGGGGTATCTAGAACTGGTCGGGGTATCTAGAACTGGTTGGGGTATCTAGAACTGGTCGGGGTATCTAGATCTGGTCGGGGTATCTAGAACTGGTCGGGGTATCTAGAACTGGTCGGGGTATCTAGAACTGGTCGGTGTAACAGAACTGGTCGGGGTAACAGAACTTGTCGGGGTATCTAGAACTGGTCCGGTATCTAGAACTATTCAGGGTATTTAGAACTGGTCTTGGTATCTAGAACTGGTCGAGGTATCTAGAACTGGTCGGGGTATCTAAAACTGTTCGGGGTAACAGAACTGGTCGAGGTAACAGAACTGGTCGGGGTGTCTAGAACTGGTCGGTGTAACAGAACTGGTCGGGGTAACAGAACTGGTCGGGGTAACTAGATCTGGTCGGGTTAACAGAACTGGTTGGGGTATCTAGGACTGGTCGGGGAATCTAGAACTGGTCGGGGTATCTAGAACTGTTCGGGATATCTAGAACTGTTCGGGGTAACAGAACTGTTCGGGGTAACAGAACTGGTCGGGGTAACAGAACTGGTCGGGGTATCTAGAACTGGTCGGGGTATCTAGATCTGGTCGGGGTATCTAGAACTGTTCGGGGTAATAGAACTGGTCGAGGTAACAGAACTGGTCAGGGTATCTAGAACTGGTCGGGGTAACAGAACTGGTCGGGGTAACAGAACTGGTCCGGGTATCTAGAACTGGTCGGGGTATCTAGAACTGGTCGGGGTATCTAGAACTGGTCGGGGTATCTAGAACTGGTTGGGGTATCTAGAACTGGTCGGGGTATCTAGATCTGGTCGGGGTATCTAGAACTGGTCGGGGTATCTAGAACTGGTCGGGGTAACAGAACTGGTCGGGGTATCTAGAACTGGTCGGGGTATCTAGAACTGGTCGGGGTAACAGAACTGGTCGGGGTATCTAGATCTGGTCGGGGTATCTAGAACTGGTCGGGGTATCTAGAACTGGTCGGGGTATCTAGAACTGGTCGGGGTATCTAGATCTGGTCGGGGTATCTAGAACTGGTCGGGTTATCTAGAACTGGTCGGGTTATCTAGAACTGGTCGGGGTAACAGAACTGGTCGGGGTAACAGAACTGGTCGGGGTAACAGAACTGGTCGGGGTAACAGAACTGGTCGGGGTATCTAGAACTGGTCGGGTATCTAGAACTATTCGGGGTATTTAGAACTGGTCGGGGTATCTAGAACTGGTCGGGGTAACAGAACTGGTCGGGGTATCCAGAACTGGTCGGGGTATACAGAACTGGTCGGGGTAACAGAACTGGTCGGGGTATCTAGATCTGGTCGGGGTATCTAGAACTGGTCGGGGTATCTAGAACTGGTCGGGGTATCTAGAACTGGTCGGGGTATCTAGATCTGGTCGGGGTATCTAGAACTGGTCGGGTTATCTAGAACTGGTCGGGGTAACAGAACTGGTCGGGGTAACAGAACTGGTTGGGGTAACAGAACTGGTCGGGCTATCTAGAACTGGTCGGGTATCTAGAACTATTCGGGGTATTTAGAACTGGTCGGGGTATCTAGAACTGGTCGGGGTATCTAGAACTGGTCTTGGTATCTAGAACTGGTCGAGGTATCTAGAACTGGTCGGGGTATCTAGAACTGTTCGGGGTAACAGAACTGGTCGATTTAACAGAACTGGTCGGGGTGTCTAGAACTGGTCGGGGTAACAGAACTGGTCGGGGTAACAGAACTGGTCGGGGTAACTAGATCGGGTCGGGTTAACAGAACTGGTTGGGTTATCTAGAACTGGTCGGGGTATCTAGAACTGGTCGGGGTATCTAGAACTGGTCGGGGTATCTAGAACTGGTCGAGGTAACAGAACTGGTCGGGGTATCTAGAACTGGTCGGGTATCTAGAACTATGCGTGGTATCTAGAACTGGTCGGGGTATCTAGAACTGGTCGGGGTATCTAGAACTGGTTGGGGTATCTAGAACTGTTCGGGGTATCTAGAACTGGTCGGGGTTATCTAGAACTGGTCGGGGTAACAGAACTGGTCGGGGTATCTAGATCTGGTCGGGGTATCTAGAACTGGTCGGGGTAACAGAACTGGTCGAGGTAACAGAACTGGTCGGGTATCTAGAACTATGCGGGTATCTAGAACTGGTCGGGGTATCTAGAACTGGTTGGGGTAACAGAACTGGTCGGGGTATCTAGAACTGGTTGGGGTAACAGAACTGGTCGGGTATCTAGAACTGGTCGGGGTATCTAGAACTGGTCGGGGTATCTAGAACTGGTCGGGGTATCTAGAACTGTTCGGGGTAACAGAACTGGTCGGGGTAACAGAACTGGTCGGGGTATCTAGAACTGGTCGGGTATCTAGAACTATTCGGGGTAACAGAACTGGTCGGGGTATCTAGAACTGGTCGGGGTAACAGAACTGGTCGGGGTATCTAGAACTGGTCGGGGTATCTAGAACTGGTTGGGGTATCTAGAACTGGTTGGGGTATCTATAACTGTTCGGGTAACAGAACTGGTCGGGGTAACAGAACTGGTCGGGGTATCTAGAACTGATCGGGGTATCTAGATCTGGTCGGGGTCTCTAGAACTGGTCGGGGTATCTAGAACTGGTCGGGGTATCTAGAACTGGTCGGGGTAACAGAACTGGTCGGGGTATCTAGAACTGGTCGGGTATCTAGAACTATGCGTGGTATCTAGAACTGGTCGGGGTATCTAGAACTGGTCGGGGTATCTAGAACTGTTCGGGGTATCTAGAACTGTTCGGGGAAACAGAACTGGTCGGGGTAACAGAACTGGTCAGGGTTTCTAGAACTGGTCGGGTATCTAGAACTGGTCGGGGTAACAGAACTGGTCGGGGTATCTAGATCTGGTCGGGGTATCTAGAACTGGTCGGGGTAACAGAACTGGTCGAGGTAACAGAACTGGTCGAGGTATCTAGAACTGGTCGGGTATCTAGAACTATGCCGGGTATCTAGAATTGGTCGGGGTATCTAGAACTGGTTGGGGTAACAGAACTGGTCGGGGTATTTAGAACTGGTTGGGGTAACAGAACTGGTCGGGGTATCTAGAACTGGTCGGGGTATCTAGAACTGGTTGGGGTATCTAGAACTGGTTGGGGTATCTAGAACTGGTCGGGGTATCTAGAACTGGTCGGGGTAACAGAACTGGTCGGGGTAACAGAACTGGTCGGGGTATCTAGAACTGGTCAGGTATCTAGAACTATTCGGGGTATCTAGAACTGGTCGGGGTATCTAGAACTGGTCTGGGTATCTAGAACTGGTCTTGGTATCTAGAACTTGTCGGGGTATCTAGAACTGGTCGGGGTATCTAGAACTGGTCGGGGTATCTAGAACTGGTCGGGGTATCTAGAACTGGTTGGGGTAACAGAACTGGTTGGGGTATCTAGATCTGGTTGGGGTAACAGAACTGGTTGGGGTATCTAGATCTGGTCGGGTAGCCAGAACTGGTCGGGGTATCTAGAACTGGTTGGGGTAACAGAACTGGTTGCGGTATCTAGAACTGGTCGGGGTAGCAGAACTGGTTGGGGTATCTATAACTGTTCGGGTAACAGAACTGGTCGGGGTAACAGAACTGGTCGGGGTATCTAGAACTGATCGGGGTATCTAGATCTGGTCGGGGTCTCTAGAACTGGTCGGGGTATCTAGAACTGGTCGGGGTATCTAGAACTGGTCGGGGTAACAGAACTGGTCGGGGTATCTAGAACTGGTCGGGTATCTAGAACTATGCGTGGTATCTAGAACTGGTCGGGGTATCTAGAACTGGTCGGGGTATCTAGAACTGTTCGGGGTATCTAGAACTGTTCGGGGAAACAGAACTGGTCGGGGTAACAGAACTGGTCTGGGTTTCTAGAACTGGTCGGGTATCTAGAACTGGTCGGGGTAACAGAACTGGTCGGGGTATCTAGATCTGGTCGGGGTATCTAGAACTGGTCGGGGTAACAGAACTGGTCGAGGTAACAGAACTGGTCGAGGTATCTAGAACTGGTCGGGTATCTAGAACTATGCCGGGTATCTAGAATTGGTCGGGGTATCTAGAACTGGTTGGGGTAACAGAACTGGTCGGGGTATTTAGAACTGGTTGGGGTAACAGAACTGGTCGGGGTATCTAGAACTGGTCGGGGTATCTAGAACTGGTTGGGGTATCTAGAACTGGTTGGGGTATCTAGAACTGGTCGGGGTATCTAGAACTGGTCGGGGTAACAGAACTGGTCGGGGTAACAGAACTGGTCGGGGTATCTAGAACTGGTCAGGTATCTAGAACTATTCGGGGTATCTAGAACTGGTCGGGGTATCTAGAACTGGTCTGGGTATCTAGAACTGGTCTTGGTATCTAGAACTTGTCGGGGTATCTAGAACTGGTCGGGGTATCTAGAACTGGTCGGGGTATCTAGAACTGGTCGGGGTATCTAGAACTGGTTGGGGTAACAGAACTGGTTGGGGTATCTAGATCTGGTTGGGGTAACAGAACTGGTTGGGGTATCTAGATCTGGTCGGGTAGCCAGAACTGGTCGGGGTATCTAGAACTGGTTGGGGTAACAGAACTGGTTGCGGTATCTAGAACTGGTCGGGGTAGCAGAACTGGTTGGGGTATCTAGATCTGGTCAGGGTAGCCAGAACTGGTTGGGGTATCTAGATCTGGTCGGGGTATCTAGAACTGGTCGGGGTATCTAGAACTGGTCGGGGTATCTAGAACTGTTCGAGGTAACAGAACTGGTCGGGGTAACAGAACTGGTCGGGGTATCTAGAACTGATCGGGGTATCTAGATCTGGTCGGGGTATCTAGAACTGGTCGGGGTATCTAGAACTGGTCGCGGTATCTAGATCTGGTCGGGGTAACAGAACTGGTCGGGGTAACAGAACTGGTCGGGGTATCTAGAACTGGTCAGGTATCTAGAACTATTCGGGGTATCTAGAACTGGTCGGGGTATCTAGAACTGGTCGGGGTATCTAGATCTGGTCGGGGTATCTAGAAATGTTTGGGGTAACAAAACTGGTCGAGGTAACAGAACTGGTTGGGGTATCTAGAACTGGTCGGGGTAACAGAACTGGTCGGGGTATCTAGAACTGTTCGGGGTAACAGAATTGGTCGGGGTAACAGAACTGGTCGGGGTAACTAGATCTGGTCGGGGTAACAGAACTGGTCGGGGTATCTAGATCTGGTCGGGGTATCTAGAGCTGGTCGGGGTATCTAGAACTGGTCGGGGTATCTAGAACTGTTCAGGGTATCTAGAACCGTTCGGGGTAACAGAACTGTTCGGGGTAACAGAACTGGTCGGGGTAACAGAACTGGTTGGGGTATCTAGAACTGGTCGGGGTATCTAGGACTGGTCGGGGTATCTAGAACTGGTCGGGGTATCTAGAACTGGTCGGGGTATCTAGAACTGGTCGAGGTATCTAGAACTGGTCGGGGTAACAGAACTGGTCGGGGTATCTAGGACTGGTCGGGGTATCTAGAACTGGTCGGGTATCTAGAACTGGTCGGGGTATCTAGAACTTGTCGGGGTAACAGAACTGGTCGGGGTATCTAGAACTGGTCGGGTTATCTAGAACTGGTTGGGGTATCTAGAACTGGTTGGGGTATCTAGAACTGTTCGAGGTAACAGAACTGGTCGGGGTAACAGAACTGGTCGGGGTATCTAGAACTGATCGGGGTATCTAGATCTGGTCGGGGTATCTAGAACTGGTCGGGGTATCTAGAACTGGTCGGGGTATCTAGAACTGGTCGGGGTATCTAGATCTGGTCGGGGTATCTAGAACTGGTCGGGGTATCTAGAACTGGTCGGGGTAACAGAACTGGTCGGGGTAACAGAACTGGTCAGGTATCTAGAACTATTCGGGGTATCTAGAACTGGTCGGGGTATCTAGAACTGGTCGGGGTATCTAGATCTGGTCGGGGTATCTAGAAATGTTCGGGGTAACAAAACTGGTCGAGGTAACAGAACTGGTTGGGGTATCTAGAACTGGTCGGGGTAACAGAACTGGTCGGGGTATCTAGAACTGTTCGGGGTAACAGAACTGGTCTGGGTAACAGAACTGGTCGGGGTAACTAGATCTGGTCGGGGTAACAGAACTGGTCGGGGTAACTAGATCGGGTCGGGTTAACAGAACTGGTTGGGTTATCTAGAACTGGTCGGGGTATCTAGAACTGGTCGGGGTATCTAGAACTGGTCGGGGTATCTAGAACTGGTCGAGGTAACAGAACTGGTCGGGGTATCTAGAACTGGTCGGGTATCTAGAACTATGCGTGGTATCTAGAACTGGTCGGGGTATCTAGAACTGGTCGGGGTATCTAGAACTGGTTGGGGTATCTAGAACTGTTCGGGGTATCTAGAACTGTTCGGGGTAACAGAACTGGTCGGGGTAACAGAACTGGTCGGGGTATCTAGAACTGGTCGGGGTTATCTAGAACTGGTCGGGGTAACAGAACTGGTCGGGGTATCTAGATCTGGTCGGGGTATCTAGAACTGGTCGGGGTAACAGAACTGGTCGAGGTAACAGAACTGGTCGGGTATCTAGAACTATGCGGGTATCTAGAACTGGTCGGGGTATCTAGAACTGGTTGGGGTAACAGAACTGGTCGGGGTATCTAGAACTGGTTGGGGTAACAGAACTGGTCGGGTATCTAGAACTGGTCGGGGTATCTAGAACTGGTCGGGGTATCTAGAACTGGTCGGGGTATCTAGAACTGTTCGGGGTAACAGAACTGGTCGGGGTAACAGAACTGGTCGGGGTATCTAGAACTGGTCGGGTATCTAGAACTATTCGGGGTAACAGAACTGGTCGGGGTATCTAGAACTGGTCGGGGTATCTAGAACTGGTCGGGGTAACAGAACTGGTCGGGGTATCTAGAACTGGTCGGGGTATCTAGAACTGGTTGGGGTATCTAGAACTGGTTGGGGTATCTATAACTGTTCGGGTAACAGAACTGGTCGGGGTAACAGAACTGGTCGGGGTATCTAGAACTGATCGGGGTATCTAGATCTGGTCGGGGTCTCTAGAACTGGTCGGGGTATCTAGAACTGGTCGGGGTATCTAGAACTGGTCGGGGTAACAGACCTGGTCGGGGTATCTAGAACTGGTCGGGTATCTAGAACTATGCGTGGTATCTAGAACTGGTCGGGGTATCTAGAACTGGTCGGGGTATCTAGAACTGTTCGGGGTATCTAGAACTGTTCGGGGAAACAGAACTGGTCGGGGTAACAGAACTGGTCAGGGTTTCTAGAACTGGTCGGGTATCTAGAACTGGTCGGGGTAACAGAACTGGTCGGGGTATCTAGATCTGGTCGGGGTATCTAGAACTGGTCGGGGTAACAGAACTGGTCGAGGTAACAGAACTGGTCGAGGTATCTAGAACTGGTCGGGTATCTAGAACTATGCCGGGTATCTAGAATTGGTCGGGGTATCTAGAACTGGTTGGGGTAACAGAACTGGTCGGGGTATTTAGAACTGGTTGGGGTAACAGAACTGGTCGGGGTATCTAGAACTGGTCGGGGTATCTAGAACTGGTTGGGGTATCTAGAACTGGTTGGGGTATCTAGAACTGGTCGGGGTATCTAGAACTGGTCGGGGTAACAGAACTGGTCGGGGTAACAGAACTGGTCGGGGTATCTAGAACTGGTCAGGTATCTAGAACTATTCGGGGTATCTAGAACTGGTCGGGGTATCTAGAACTGGTCTGGGTATCTAGAACTGGTCTTGGTATCTAGAACTTGTCGGGGTATCTAGAACTGGTCGGGGTATCTAGAACTGGTCGGGGTATCTAGAACTGGTCGGGGTATCTAGAACTGGTTGGGGTAACAGAACTGGTTGGGGTATCTAGATCTGGTTGGGGTAACAGAACTGGTTGGGGTATCTAGATCTGGTCGGGTAGCCAGAACTGGTCGGGGTATCTAGAACTGGTTGGGGTAACAGAACTGGTTGCGGTATCTAGAACTGGTCGGGGTAGCAGAACTGGTTGGGGTATCTAGATCTGGTCAGGGTAGCCAGAACTGGTTGGGGTATCTAGATCTGGTCGGGGTATCTAGAACTGGTCGGGGTATCTAGAACTGGTCGGGGTATCTAGAACTGTTCGAGGTAACAGAACTGGTCGGGGTAACAGAACTGGTCGGGGTATCTAGAACTGATCGGGGTATCTAGATCTGGTCGGGGTATCTAGAACTGGTCGGGGTATCTAGAACTGGTCGGGGTATCTAGATCTGGTCGGGGTAACAGAACTGGTCGGGGTAACAGAACTGGTCGGGGTATCTAGAACTGGTCAGGTATCTAGAACTATTCGGGGTATCTAGAACTGGTCGGGGTATCTAGAACTGTTCGAGGTAACAGAACTGGTCGGGGTAACAGAACTGGTCGGGGTATCTAGAACTGATCGGGGTATCTAGATCTGGTCGGGGTATCTAGAACTGGTCGGGGTATCTAGAACTGGTCGGGGTATCTAGATCTGGTCGGGGTAACAGAACTGGTCGGGGTAACAGAACTGGTCGGGGTATCTAGAACTGGTCAGGTATCTAGAACTATTCGGGGTATCTAGAACTGGTCGGGGTATCTAGAACTGGTCGGGGTATCTAGATCTGGTCGGGGTATCTAGAAATGTTTGGGGTAACAAAACTGGTCGAGGTAACAGAACTGGTTGGGGTATCTAGAACTGGTCGGGGTAACAGAACTGGTCGGGGTATCTAGAACTGTTCGGGGTAACAGAATTGGTCGGGGTAACAGAACTGGTCGGGGTAACTAGATCTGGTCGGGGTAACAGAACTGGTCGGGGTATCTAGATCTGGTCGGGGTATCTAGAGCTGGTCGGGGTATCTAGAACTGGTCGGGGTATCTAGAACTGTTCAGGGTATCTAGAACCGTTCGGGGTAACAGAACTGTTCGGGGTAACAGAACTGGTCGGGGTAACAGAACTGGTTGGGGTATCTAGAACTGGTCGGGGTATCTAGGACTGGTCGGGGTATCTAGAACTGGTCGGGGTATCTAGAACTGGTCGGGGTATCTAGAACTGGTCGAGGTATCTAGAACTGGTCGGGGTAACAGAACTGGTCGGGGTATCTAGGACTGGTCGGGGTATCTAGAACTGGTCGGGTATCTAGAACTGGTCGGGGTATCTAGAACTTGTCGGGGTAACAGAACTGGTCGGGGTATCTAGAACTGGTCGGGTTATCTAGAACTGGTTGGGGTATCTAGAACTGGTTGGGGTATCTAGAACTGTTCGAGGTAACAGAACTGGTCGGGGTAACAGAACTGGTCGGGGTATCTAGAACTGATCGGGGTATCTAGATCTGGTCGGGGTATCTAGAACTGGTCGGGGTATCTAGAACTGGTCGGGGTATCTAGATCTGGTCGGGGTATCTAGAACTGGTCGGGGTATCTAGAACTGGTCGGGGTAACAGAACTGGTCGGGGTAACAGAACTGGTCGGGGTATCTAGAACTGGTCAGGTATCTAGAACTATTCAGGGTATTTAGAACTGGTCTTGGTATCTAGAACTGTTCGGGGTAACAGAACTGGTCGAGGTAACAGAACTGGTCGGGGTGTCTAGAACTGGTCGGTGTAACAGAACTGGTCGGGGTAACAGAACTGGTCGGGGTAACTAGATCTGGTCGGGTTAACAGAACTGGTTGGGGTATCTAGGACTGGTCGGGGAATCTAGAACTGGTCGGGGTATCTAGAACTGTTCGGGATATCTAGATCTGGTCGGGGTATCTAGAAATGTTCGGGGTAACAAAACTGGTCGAGGTAACAGAACTGGTTGGGGTATCTAGAACTGGTCGGGGTAACAGAACTGGTCGGGGTATCTAGAACTGTTCGGGGTAACAGAACTGGTCGGGGTAACAGAACTGGTCGGGGTAACTAGATCTGGTCGGGGTAACAGAACTGGTCGGGGTAACACAACTGGTCGAGGTAACAGAACTGGTTGGGGTAACAGAATTGGTTGGGGTATCTAGATCTGGTCAGGGTAACAGAACTGGTTGGGGTATCTAGAACTGGTCAGGGTAGCAGAACTGGTTGGGGTATCTAGATCTGGTCAGGGTAGCCAGAACTGGTTGGGGTATCTAGATCTGGTCGGGGTATCTAGATCTGGTCGGGGTATCTAGAACTGGTTGGGGTATCTAGATCTGGTCAGGGTAGCCAGAACTGGTTGGGGTATCTAGATCTGGTCGGGGTATCTAGATCTGGTCGGGGTATCTAGAACTGGTCGGGGTATCTAGAACTGGTCGGGGTATCTAGAACTGGTCGGGGTATCTAGATCTGGTCGGGGTATCTAGAGCTGGTCGGGGTATCTAGAACTGTTCGGGGTATCTAGAACTGTTCGGGGTAACAGAACTGTTCGGGGTAACAGAACTGGTCGGGGTAACAGAACTGGTCGGGGTATCTAGAACTGGTCGGGGTATCTAGGACTGGTCGGGGTAACAGAACTGGTCGGGTATCTAGAACTGGTTGGGGTATCTAGAACTGGTTGGGGTATCTAGAACTGGTCGGGGTATCTAGATCTGGTCGGGGTATCTAGAACTGTTCGGGGTAACAGAACTGGTCGAGGTAACAGAACTGGTCGGGGTATCTAGAACTGGTCGGGGTAAAAGAACTGGTCGGGGTAACAGAACTGGTCGGGGTATCTAGAACTGGTCGGGGTATCTAGAACTGGTCGGGGTAACAGAACTGGTCGGGGTATCTAGAACTGGTCGGGGTATCTAGAACTGGTCGGGGTATCTAGAACTGGTTGGGGTATCTAGAACTGGTCGGGGTATCTAGATCTGGTCGGGGTATCTAGAACTGGTCGGGGTATCTAGAACTGGTCGGGGTATCTAGAACTGGTCGGTGTAACAGAACTGGTCGGGGTAACAGAACTGGTCGGGGTAACAGAACTGGTCGGGGTAACAGAACTGGTCGGGGTAACACAACTGGTCGAGGTAACAGAACTGGTTGGGGTAACAGAATTGGTTGGGGTATCTAGATCTGGTCAGGGTAACAGAACTGGTTGGGGTATCTAGAACTGGTCAGGGTAGCAGAACTGGTTGGGGTATCTAGATCTGGTCAGGGTAGCCAGAACTGGTTGGGGTATCTAGATCTGGTCGGGGTATCTAGATCTGGTCGGGGTATCTAGAACTGGTTGGGGTATCTAGATCTGGTCAGGGTAGCCAGAACTGGTTGGGGTATCTAGATCTGGTCGGGGTATCTAGATCTGGTCGGGGTATCTAGAACTGGTCGGGGTATCTAGAACTGGTCGGGGTATCTAGAACTGGTCGGGGTATCTAGATCTGGTCGGGGTATCTAGAGCTGGTCGGGGTATCTAGAACTGTTCGGGGTATCTAGAACTGTTCGGGGTAACAGAACTGTTCGGGGTAACAGAACTGGTCGGGGTAACAGAACTGGTCGGGGTATCTAGAACTGGTCGGGGTATCTAGGACTGGTCGGGGTAACAGAACTGGTCGGGTATCTAGAACTGGTTGGGGTATCTAGAACTGGTTGGGGTATCTAGAACTGGTCGGGGTATCTAGATCTGGTCGGGGTATCTAGAACTGTTCGGGGTAACAGAACTGGTCGAGGTAACAGAACTGGTTGGGGTATCTAGAACTGGTCGGGGTAAAAGAACTGGTCGGGGTAACAGAACTGGTCGGGGTATCTAGAACTGGTCGGGGTATCTAGAACTGGTCGGGGTAACAGAACTGGTCGGGGTATCTAGAACTGGTCGGGGTATCTAGAACTGGTCGGGGTATCTAGAACTGGTTGGGGTATCTAGAACTGGTCGGGGTATCTAGATCTGGTCGGGGTATCTAGAACTGGTCGGGGTATCTAGAACTGGTCGGGGTATCTAGAACTGGTCGGTGTAACAGAACTGGTCGGGGTAACAGAACTGGTCGGGGTAACAGAACTGGTCGGGGTAACTAGAACTGGTCCGGTATCTAGAACTATTCAGGGTATTTAGAACTGGTCTTGGTATCTAGAACTGGTCGAGGTATCTAGAACTGGTCGGGGTATCTAGAACTGTTCGGGGTAACAGAACTGGTCGAGGTAACAGAACTGGTCGGGGTGTCTAGAACTGGTCGGTGTAACAGAACTGGTCGGGGTAACAGAACTGGTCGGGGTAACTAGATCTGGTCGGGTTAACAGAACTGGTTGGGGTATCTAGGACTGGTCGGGGAATCTAGAACTGGTCGGGGTATCTAGAACTGTTCGGGATATCTAGAACTGTTCGGGGTAACAGAACTGTTCGGGGTAACAGAACTGGTCGGGGTAACAGAACTGGTCGGGGTATCTAGAACTGGTCGGGGTATCTAGATCTGGTCGGGGTATCTAGAACTGTTCGGGGTAATAGAACTGGTCGAGGTAACAGAACTGGTCGGGGTATCTAGAACTGGTCGGGGTAACAGAACTGGTCGGGGTAACAGAACTGGTCCGGGTATCTAGAACTGGTCAGGGTATCTAGAACTGGTCGGGGTAACAGAACTAGTCGGGGTATCTAGAACTGGTCGGGGTATCTAGAACTGGTCGGGGTATCTAGAACTGGTTGGGGTATCTAGAACTGGTCGGGGTATCTAGATCTGGTCGGGGTATCTAGAACTGGTCGGGGTATCTAGAACTGGTCGGGGTAACAGAACTGGTCGGGGTATCTAGAACTGGTCGGGGTATCTAGAACTGGTCGGGGTAACAGAACTGGTCGGGGTATCTAGATCTGGTCGGGGTATCTAGAACTGGTCGGGGTATCTAGAACTGGTCGGGGTATCTAGAACTGGTCGGGGTATCTAGATCTGGTCGGGGTATCTAGAACTGGTCGGGTTATCTAGAACTGGTCGGGTTATCTAGAACTGGTCGGGGTAACAGAACTGGTCGGGGTAACAGAACTGGTCGGGGTAACAGAACTGGTTGGGGTAACAGAACTGGTCGGGGTATCTAGAACTGGTCGGGTATCTAGAACTATTCGGGGTATTTAGAACTGGTCGGGGTATCTAGAACTGGTCGGGGTATCTAGATCTGGTCGGGGTATCTAGAACTGGTCGGGGTATCTAGAACTGGTCGGGGTATCTAGAACTGGTCGGGGTATCTAGATCTGGTCGGGGTATCTAGAACTGGTCGGGTTATCTAGAACTGGTCGGGTTATCTAGAACTGGTCGGGGTAACAGAACTGGTCGGGGTAACAGAACTGGTCGGGGTAACAGAACTGGTTGGGGTAACAGAACTGGTCGGGGTATCTAGAACTGGTCGGGTATCTAGAACTATTCGGGGTATTTAGAACTGGTCGGGGTATCTAGAACTGGTCGGGGTAACAGAACTGGTCGGGGTATCCAGAACTGGTCGGGGTATCTAGAACTGGTCGGGGTAACAGAACTGGTCGGGGTATCTAGATCTGGTCGGGGTATCTAGAACTGGTCGGGGTATCTAGAACTGGTCGGGGTATCTAGAACTGGTCGGGGTATCTAGATCTGGTCGGGGTATCTAGAACTGGTCGGGTTATCTAGAACTGGTCGGGGTAACAGAACTGGTCGGGGTAACAGAACTGGTTGGGGTAACAGAACTGGTCGGGGTATCTAGAACTGGTCGGGTATCTAGAACTATTCGGGGTATTTAGAACTGGTCGGGGTATCTAGAACTGGTCGGGGTATCTAGAACTGGTCTTGGTATCTAGAACTGGTCGAGGTATCTAGAACTGGTCGGGGTATCTAGAACTGTTCGGGGTAACAGAACTGGTCGATTTAACAGAACTGGTCGGGGTGTCTAGAACTGGTCGGGGTAACAGAACTGGTCGGGGTAACAGAACTGGTCGGGGTAACTAGATCGGGTCGGGTTAACAGAACTGGTTGGGTTATCTAGAACTGGTCGGGGTATCTAGAACTGGTCAGGGTATCTAGAACTGGTCGGGGTATCTAGAACTGGTCGAGGTAACAGAACTGGTCGGGGTATCTAGAACTGGTCGGGTATCTAGAACTATGCGTGGTATCTAGAACTGGTCGGGGTATCTAGAACTGGTCGGGGTATCTAGAACTGGTTGGGGTATCTAGAACTGTTCGGGGTATCTAGAACTGTTCGGGGTAACAGAACTGGTCGGGGTAACAGAACTGGTCGGGGTATCTAGAACTGGTCGGGGTTATCTAGAACTGGTCGGGGTAACAGAACTGGTCGGGGTATCTAGATCTGGTCGGGGTATCTAGAACTGGTCGGGGTAACAGAACTGGTCGAGGTAACAGAACTGGTCGGGTATCTAGAACTATGCGGGTATCTAGAACTGGTCGGGGTATCTAGAACTGGTTGGGGTAACAGAACTGGTCGGGGTATCTAGAACTGGTTGGGGTAACAGAACTGGTCGGGTATCTAGAACTGGTCGGGGTATCTAGAACTGGTCGGGGTATCTAGAACTGTTCGGGGTATCTAGAACTGTTCGGGGTAACAGAACTGGTCGGGGTAACAGAACTGGTCGGGGTATCTAGAACTGGTCGGGTATCTAGAACTATTCGGGGTAACAGAACTGGTCGGGGTATCTAGAACTGGTCGGGGTATCTAGAACTGGTCGGGGTAACAGAACTGGTCGGGGTATCTAGAACTGGTCGGGGTATCTAGAACTGGTTGGGGTATCTAGAACTGGTTGGGGTATCTATAACTGTTCGGGTAACAGAACTGGTCGGGGTAACAGAACTGGTCGGGGTATCTAGAACTGATCGGGGTATCTAGATCTGGTCGGGGTATCTAGAACTGGTCGGGGTATCTAGAACTGGTCGGGGTATCTAGAACTGGTCGGGGTAACAGAACTGGTCGGGGTATCTAGAACTGGTCGGGTATCTAGAACTATGCGTGGTATCTAGAACTGGTCGGGGTATCTAGAACTGGTCGGGGTATCTAGAACTGTTCGGGGTATCTAGAACTGTTCGGGGAAACAGAACTGGTCGGGGTAACAGAACTGGTCAGGGTTTCTAGAACTGGTCGGGTATCTAGAACTGGTCGGGGTAACAGAACTGGTCGGGGTATCTAGATCTGGTCGGGGTATCTAGAACTGGTCGGGGTAACAGAACTGGTCGAGGTAACAGAACTGGTCGAGGTATCTAGAACTGGTCGGGTATCTAGAACTATGCCGGGTATCTAGAATTGGTCGGGGTATCTAGAACTGGTTGGGGTAACAGAACTGGTCGGGGTATTTAGAACTGGTTGGGGTAACAGAACTGGTCGGGGTATCTAGAACTGGTCGGGGTATCTAGAACTGGTTGGGGTATCTAGAACTGGTTGGGGTATCTAGAACTGGTCGGGGTATCTAGAACTGGTCGGGGTAACAGAACTGGTCGGGGTAACAGAACTGGTCGGGGTATCTAGAACTGGTCAGGTATCTAGAACTATTCGGGGTATCTAGAACTGGTCGGGGTATCTAGAACTGGTCTGGGTATCTAGAACTGGTCTTGGTATCTAGAACTTGTCGGGGTATCTAGAACTGGTCGGGGTATCTAGAACTGGTCGGGGTATCTAGAACTGGTCGGGGTATCTAGAACTGGTTGGGGTAACAGAACTGGTTGGGGTATCTAGATCTGGTCGGGGTAACAGAACTGGTTGGGGTATCTAGATCTGGTCGGGTAGCCAGAACTGGTCGGGGTATCTAGAACTGGTTGGGGTAACAGAACTGGTTGCGGTATCTAGAACTGGTCGGGGTAGCAGAACTGGTTGGGGTATCTAGATCTGGTCAGGGTAGCCAGAACTGGTTGGGGTATCTAGATCTGGTCGGGGTATCTAGAACTGGTCGGGGTATCTAGAACTGGTCGGGGTATCTAGAACTGGTCGGGGTAATTAGATCTGGTCGGGGTATCTAGAGCTGGTCGGGGTATCTAGAACTGTTTGGGGTATCTAGAACTTTTCGGGGTAACAGAACTGTTCGGGGTAACAGAACTGGTCGGGGTAACAGAACTGGTCGGGGTATCTAGAACTGGTCGGGGTATCTAGGACTGGTCGGGGTAACAGAACTGGCCGGGTATCTAGAACTGGTTAGGGTATCTAGAACTGGTTGGGGTATCTAGATCTGGTCGGGGTATCTAGAACTGGTCGGGGTATCTAGAACTGGTCGGGGTATCTAGAACTGGTCGGGGTAACAGAACTGGTCGGGGTATCTAGAACTGGTCGGGGTATCTAGAACTGGTTGGGGTATCTAGAACTGGTTGGGGTATCTATAACTGTTCGGGGTAACAGAACTGGTCGGGGTAACAGAACTGGTCGGGGTAACAGAACTGGTCGGGGTATCTAGAACTGGTCGGGGTATCTAGAACTGGTCGGGGTAACAGAACTGGTAGGGGTATCTAGAACTGGTCGGGGTATCTAGAACTGGTTGGGGTATCTAGAACTGGTTGGGGTATCTATAACTGTTCGGGGTAACAGAACTGGTCGGGGTAACAGAACTGGTCGGGGTATCTAGAACTGATCGGGGTATCTAGATCTGGTCGGGGTATCTAGAACTGGTCGGGGTATCTAGAACTGTTCGGGGTATCTAGAACTGTTCGGGGAAACAGAACTGGTCGGGGTAACAGAACTGGTCAGGGTTTCTAGAACTGGTCGGGTATCTAGAACTGGTCGGGGTAACAGAACTGGTCGGGGTATCTAGATCTGGTCGGGGTATCTAGAACTGGTCGGGGTAACAGAACTGGTCGAGGTAACAGAACTGGTCGAGGTATCTAGAACTGGTCGGGTATCTAGAACTATGCCGGGTATCTAGAATTGGTCGGGGTATCTAGAACTGGTTGGGGTAACAGAACTGGTCGGGGTATCTAGAACTGGTTGGGGTAACAGAACTGGTCGGGGTATCTAGAACTGGTCGGGGTATCTAGAACTGGTTTGGGTAACAGAACTGGTCGGGGTATCTAGAACTGGTCGGGGTATCTAGAACTGGTCGGGGTATCTAGAACTGGTCGGGGTAACAGAACTGGTCGGGGTATCTAGAACTGGTCGGGGTATCTAGAACTGGTCGGGGTATCTAGAACTGGTCGGGGTAACAGAACTGGTCGGGGTATCTAGAACTGGTCGGGGTATCTAGAACTGGTCAGGGTATCTAGAACTGGTCGGGGTAACAGAACTGGTCGGGGTAACAGAACTGGTCGGGGTATCTAGAACTGGTCAGGTATCTAGAACTATTCGGGGTATCTAGAACTGGTCGGGGTATCTAGAACTGGTCTTGGTATCTAGAACTGGTCGGGGTATCTAGAACTGGTCGGGGTATCTAGAACTGGTCGGGGTATCTAGAACTGGTCGGGGTATCTAGAACTGGTTGGGGTAACAGAACTGGTTGGGGTATCTAGATCTGGTCGGGGTAACAGAACTGGTTGGGGTATCTAGATCTGGTCGGGTAGCCAGAACTGGTCGTGGTATCTAGAACTGGTTGGGGTAACAGAACTGGTTGGGGTATCTAGAACTGGTCGGGGTAGCAGAACTGGTTGGGGTATCTAGAACTGGTTGGGGTAACAGAATTGGTTGCGGTATCTAGATCTGGTCAGGGTAACAGAACTGGTTGGAGTATCTAGAACTGGTCGGGGTAGCAGAACTGGTTGGGGTATCTAGATCTGGTCAGGGTAGCCAGAACTGGTTGGGGTATCTAGATCTGGTCGGGGTATCTAGAACTGGTCGGGGTATCTAGAACTGTTCGGGGTATCTAGAACTGGTCGGGGTATCTAGATCTGGTCGGGGTATCTAGAGCTGGTCAGGGTATCTAGAACTGTTCGGGGTATCTAGAACTGGTCGGGGTAACAGAACTGGTCGGGGTATCTAGAACTGGTCGGGTATCTAGAACTATGCGTGGTATCTATAACTGGTTGGGGTATCTAGAACTGGTCGGGGTATCTAGAACTGGTTGGGGTATCTAGAACTGTTCGGGGTATCTAGAACTGTTCGGGGAAACAGAACTGGTCGGGGTAACAGAACTGGTCAGGGTTTCTAGAACTGGTCGGGTATCTAGAACTGGTCGGGGTAACAGAACTGGTCGGGGTATCTAGATCTGGTCGGGGTATCTAGAACTGGTCGGGGTAACAGAACTGGTCGAGGTAACAGAACTGGTCGAGGTATCTAGAACTGGTCGGGTATCTAGAACTATGCCGGGTATCTAGAATTGGTCGGGGTATCTAGAACTGGTTGGGGTAACAGAACTGGTCGGGGTATCTAGAACTGGTTGGGGTAACAGAACTGGTCCGGGTATCTAGAACTGGTCGGGGTATCTAGAACTGGTTGGGGTATCTAGAACTGGTCGGGGTATCTAGAACTGGTCGGGGTAACAGAACTGGTCGGGGTAACAGAACTGGCCGGGGTATCTAGAACTGGTCGGGGTATCTAGAACTGGTCGGGGTAACAGAACTGGTCGGGGTATCTAGAACTGGTCGGGGTATCTAGAACTGGTCAGGGTATCTAGAACTGGTCGGGGTAACAGAACTGGTCGGGGTAACAGAACTGGTCGGGGTATCTAGAACTGGTCAGGTATCTAGAACTATTCGGGGTATCTAGAACTGGTCGGGGTATCTAGAACTGGTCTGGGTATCTAGAACTGGTCTTTGTATCTAGAACTGGTCGGGGTATCTAGAACTGGTCGGGGTATCTAGAACTGGTCGGGGTATCTAGAACTGGTTGGGGTAACAGAACTGGTTGGGGTATCTAGATCTGGTCGGGGTAACAGAACTGGTTGGGGTATCTAGATCTGGTCGGGTAGCCAGAACTGGTCGGGGTATCTAGAACTGGTTGGGGTAACAGAACTGGTTGGGGTATCTAGAACTGGTCGGGGTAGCAGAACTGGTTGGGGTATCTAGAACTGGTTGGGGTAACAGAATTGGTTGCGGTATCTAGATCTGGTCAGGGTAACAGAACTGGTTGGGGTATCTAGAACTGGTCGGGGTAGAAGAACTGGTTTGGGTATCTAGATCTGGTCAGGGTAGCCAGAACTGGTTGGGGTATCTAGATCTGGTCGGGGTATCTAGAACTGGTCGGGGTATCTAGAACTGTTCGGGGTATCTAGAACTGGTCGGGGTATCTAGATCTGGTCGGGGTATCTAGAGCTGGTCAGGGTATCTAGAACTGTTCGGGGTATCTAGAACTGTTCGGGGTAACAGAACTGTTCGGGGTAACAGAACTGGTCGGGGTAACAGAACTGGTCGGGGTATCTAGAACTGGTCGGGGTATCTAGGACTGGTCGGGGTAACGGAACTGGCCGGGTATCTAGAACTGGTTAGGGTATCTAGAACTGGTTGGGGTATCTAGAACTGGTCGGGGTATCTAGAACTGGTCGGGGTATCTAGAACTGGTCGGGGTATCTAGAACTGGTCGGGGTATCTAGATCTGGTCGGGGTATCTAGAACTGGTCGGGGTATCTAGAACTGGTCGGGGTAACAGAACTGGTCGGGGTAACAGAACTGGTCGGGGTAACAGAACTGGTCGCGGTATCTAGAACTGGTCGGGGTATCTAGAACTGTTCGGGGTATCTAGAACTGGTCGGGGTTTCTAGAACTCGTCGGGGTAGCAGAACTTGTCGGGTTAACAGAACTGGTCGGGGTATCTAGATCTGGTCAGGGTATCTAGAACTGGTCGGGGTAACAGAACTGGTCGAGGTAACAGAACTGGTCGGGGTATCTAGAACTGGTCGGGTATCTAGAACTATGCGGGTATCTAGAACTGGTCGGGGTATCTAGAACTGGTCGGGGTAACAGAACTGGTCGGGGTATCTAGAACTGGTTGGGGTAACAGAACTGGTCGGGGTATCTAGAACTGGTCGGGGTATCTAGAACTGGTCGGGGTATCTAGAACTGGTCGGGGTAACAGAACTGGTCGGGGTATCTAGATCTGGTCGGGGTATCTAGAACTGGTCGGGGTAACAGAACTGGTCGAGGTAACAGAACTGGTCGGGGTATCTAGAACTGGTCGGGTATCTAGAACTATGCGGGTATCTAGAACTGGTCGGGGTATCTAGAACTGGTTGGGGTAACAGAACTGGTCGGGGTATCTAGAACTGGTCGGGGTATCTAGAACTGGTTGGGGTATCTAGAACTGGTCGGGGTATCTAGAACTGGTCGGGGTATCTAGAACTGGTCGGGGTAACAGAACTGGTCGGGGTATCTAGAACTGGTCGGGGTATCTAGAACTGGTTGGGGTATCTAGAACTGGTTGGGGTATCTAGAACTGTTCGAGGTAACAGAACTGGTCGGGGTAACAGAACTGGTTGGGGTTTCTAGAACTGGTCGGGGTATCTAGAACTGGTCGGGGTATCTAGATCTGGTCGGGGTATCTAGAACTGGTCGGGGTATCTAGAACTGGTCGGGGTATCTAGAACTGGTCGGGGTAACAGAACTGGTCGGGGTAACAGAACTGGTCGGGGTATCTAGAACTGGTCAGGAATCTAGAACTATTCGGGGTATCTAGAACTGGTCGGGGTATCTAGAACTGGTCTGGGTATCTAGAACTGGTCTTGGTATCTAGAACTGGTCGGGGTATCTAGAACTGGTTGGGGTATCTAGAACTGGTCTTGGTATCTAGAACTGGTCGGGGTATCTAGAACTGGTTGGGGTATCTAGAACTGGTCGGGGTATCTAGATCTGGTCGGGGTATCTAGAACTGGTCGGGGTATCTAGAACTGGTCGGGGTATCTAGAACTGGTCGGGGTAACAGAACTGGTCGGGGTATCTAGAACTGGTCGGGGTATCTAGAACTGGTCGGGGTAACAGAACTGGTCGGGGTATCTAGAACTGGTCGGGGTATCTAGAACTGGTCGGGGTATCTAGAACTGGTCGTGGTATCTAGAACTGGTCGGGGTATCTAGATCTGGTCGGGGTCTCTAGAACTGGTCGGGGTATCTAGACCTGGTCGGGGTAACAGAACTGGTCGGGGTAACAGAACTGGTCGGGGTAACAGAACTGGTCGGGGTATCTAGAACTGGTCGGGTATCTAGAACTATTCGGGATATTTAGAACTGGTCGGGGTATCTAGAACTGGTCGGGGTAT
Source organism: Oncorhynchus clarkii lewisi (assembly GCF_045791955.1). Lineage (NCBI taxonomy): Eukaryota > Metazoa > Chordata > Actinopteri > Salmoniformes > Salmonidae > Oncorhynchus > Oncorhynchus clarkii. The sequence continues at coordinate 12,427 of NW_027261130.1, read as the reverse complement.
CTAGAACTGGTCTTGGTATCTAGAACTGGTCGAGGTATCTAGAACTGGTCGGGGCATCTAGAACTGTTCGGGGTAACAAAACTGGTCGAGGTAACAGAACTGGTCGGGGTGTCTAGAACTGGTCGGGGTAACAGAACTGGTCGGGGTAACAGAACTGGTCGGGGTAACTAGATCGGGTCGGGTTAACAGAACTGGCTGGGGTATCTAGAACTGGTCGGGGTATCTAGAACTGGTCGGGGTATCTAGAACTGGTCGGGGTATCTAGACCTGGTCGGGGTAACAGAACTGGTCGGGGTAACAGAACTGGTCGGGGTAACAGAACTGGTCGGGGTATCTAGAACTGGTCGGGTATCTAGAACTATTCGGGGGATTTAGAACTGGTCGGGGTATCTAGAACTGGTCGGGGTATCTAGAACTGGTCTTGGTATCTAGAACTGGTCGAGGTATCTAGAACTGGTCGGGGCATCTAGAACTGTTCGGGGTAACAAAACTGGTCGAGGTAACAGAACTGGTCGGGGTGTCTAGAACTGGTCGGGGTAACAGAACTGGTCGGGGTAACAGAACTGGTCGGGGTAACTAGATCGGGTCGGGTTAACAGAACTGGCTGGGGTTTCTAGAACTGGTCGGGGTATCTAGAACTGGTCGGGGTATCTAGAACTGGTCGGTGTATCTAGAACTGGTCGAGGTAACAGAACTGGTCGGGGTATCTAGAACTGGTCGGGGTATCTAGAACTGGTCGCGGTAACAGAACTGGTCGGGGTATCTAGAACTGGTCGGGGTATCTATAACTGGTTGGGGTATCTAGAACTGGTTGGGGTATCTATAACTGTTCGGGGTATCTAGATCTGGTCGGGGTATCTAGAACTGGTCGGTGTATCTAGAACTGGTCAAGGTAACAGAACTGGTCGGGGTATCTAGAACTGGTCGGGGTATCTAGAACTGGTCGCGGTAACAGAACTGGTCGGGGTATCTAGAACTGGTCGGGGTATCTATAACTGGTTGGGGTATCTATAACTGGTTGGGGTATCTATAACTGTTCGGGGTATCTAGATCTGGTCGGGGTATCTAGAACTGGTCGGGGTATCTAGAACTGGTCGGGGTATCTAGAACTGGTCGGGGTATCTAGAACTGGTCGGGGTATCTAGAACTGGTCGGTGTAACAGAACTGGTCGGGTTATCTAGAACTGGTCGGGTATCTAGAACTATTCGGGGTATCTAGAACTGGTCGGGGTATCTAGAACTGATCTGGGTATCTAGAACTGGTCTTGGTATCTAGAACTGGTCGGGGTATCTAGAACTGGTCGGGGTATCTAGAACTGGTCGGGGTATCTAGAACTGGTCAGGGTATCTAGAACTGGTTGGGGTATCTAGATCTGGTCGGGTCGCCAGAACTGGTCGGGGTATCTAGAACTAGTTGGGGTAACAGAACTGGTTGGGGTATCTAGAACTGGTCGGGGTAGCAGAACTGGTTGGGGTATCTAGAACTGGTTGGGGTAACAGAACTGGTTGGGGTATCTAGATCTGGTCAGGGTAACAGAACTGGTTGGGGTATCTAGAACTGGTCGGGGTAGCAGAACTGGTTGGGGTATCTAGATCTGGTCGGGGTAGCCAGAAATGGTTGGGGTATCTAGATCTGGTCGGGGTAACAGAACTGGTTGTGGTATCTAGATCTGGTCGGGGTATCTAGATCTGGTCGGGGTAACAGAACTGGTTGTGGTATCTAGAACTGGTCGAGGTATCTAGATCTGGTCGGGGTATCTAGATCTGGTTGTGGTATCTAGATCTGGTCGGGGTAGCCAGAACTGGTCAGTGTATCCAATCTTTCGCGCACTCAGTAATCCTCTTTCACACTGGAGCTAGTCCCCTGACAGCTCTCAATTCAATTCAAGTGGCTTTATTGGCATGAGAAACATGTGTTAACATTGCCAAAGCAAGTGAGGTAGATAATATACGAAAGTGAAATAAACAATCAAAATGAACAGTAAACGTCTCGTTCACAGTCAGTTTGTTATCCACATTTCAATCTTTCACGAGGGGCTGGCCGCTTAAATGGATCTGGGTGCGCAGACCCACAAGCCACTTCAGCCTCTCATGATGTGTTCCGTTATTTTTGTGGCCCCCAACCCCTGTCAAAGTTGTCCATCCCTGCTCTACGCAGTCATTAGCTGAGTGTAAGGCACGCGATGCAATGCAGAGTCTCCTACTCCACAGTAAATCCAACTTTTATATATGATTCTTTGTTTAGGCTTCATACGGTTTGATTTGGAGCCTAGCTGATGTCTTGTCTAACATACTGAATGGTAAACAAGTCTGCAAATGAGTTTGAACTTTTCAGCCACGATCATGCAGTGTAGTTAAACACACACGCCCCTGATCAAGTTAATGAGTAGCTGAAATAAAGACCCCCACACACACACACACACACACGCGTATGTAAATTCCTTTCAAAGTCAGCCAGAAGTGTTTGTAGTTATGCAGGAAGTCACGAGAGCCTGCCCAGACGCAGCAGGATCCTGGTAAACCAGGTGATTGTCAAAGGTCATTCGTTCTTTCTATGATGGAACACAGGAACATAATACTGTAGCCAGACTACTGTAGCCAGCATAACATAACCAGACTACTGTAGCCAGCATAACATAACCTGACTACTGTAGCCAGACTACTGTAGCCAGCATAACATAACCAGACTACTGTAGCCAGCATAACATAACCTGACTACTGTAGCCAGCATAACATAACCTGACTACTGTAGCAAGACTACTGTAGCCAGCATAACATAACCTGACTACTGTAGCAAGACTACTGTAGCCAGCATAACATAACCTGACTACTGTAGCCAGACTACTGTAGCCAGCATAACATAACCTGACTACTGTAGCAAGACTACTGTAGCCAGCATAACATAACCTGACTACTGTAGCAAGACTACTGTAGCCAGCATAACATAACCTGACTACTGTAGGAAGACTACTGTAGCCAGCATAACATAACCTGACTACTGTAGCCAGCATAACATAACCTGACTACTGTAGCAAGACTACTGTAGCCAGCATAACATAACCTGACTACTGTAGCCAGCATAACATAACCTGACTACTGTAGCAAGACTACTGTAGCCAGCATAACATAACCAGACTACTGTAGCAAGACTACTGTAGCCAGTGTAACATAACCAGACTACTGTAGCAAGACTACTGTAGCCAGCATAACATAACCAAACTACTGTAGCCAGCATAACATAACCAGACTACTGTAGCCAGCATAACATAACCAGACTACTGTAGCAAGACTACTGTAGCCAGCATAACATAACCAGACTACTGTAGCAAGACTACTGTAGCCAGCATAACATAACCTGACTACTGTAGCCAGCATAACATAACCTGACTACTGTAGCCAGCATAACATAACCTGACTACTGTAGCAAGACTACTGTAGCCAGCATAACATAACCAGACTACTGTAGCAAGACTACTGTAGCCAGCATAACATAACCTGACTACTGTAGCCAGCATAACATAACCTGACTACTGTAGCCAGCATAACATAACCTGACTACTGTAGCCAGCATAACATAACCAGACTAATGTAGCCAGCATAACATAACCAGACTACTGTAGCAAGACTACTGTAGCCAGCATAACATAACCAGACTACTGTAGAAAGACTACTGTAGCCAGTGTAACATAACCAGACTACTGTAGCAAGACTACTGTAGCCAGTGTAACATAACCAGACTACTGTAGCAAGACTTCTGTAGCCAGCATAACATAACCAGACTACTGTAGCCAGCATAACATAACCTGACTACTGTAGCAAGACTACTGTAGCCAGCATAACATAACCAGACTACTGTAGCCAGACTACTGTAGCCAGCATAACATAACCTGACTACTGTAGCCAGCATAACATAACCTGACTACTGTAGCCAGCATAACATAACCTGACTACTGTAGCAAGACTACTGTAGCCAGCATAACATAACCTGACTACTGTAGCCAGCATAACATAACCTGACTACTGTAGCAAGACTACTGTAGCCAGCATAACATAACCAGACTACTGTAGCAAGACTACTGTAGCCAGCATAACATAACCAGACTACTGTAGCAAGACTACTGTAGCCAGTGTAACATAACCAGACTACTGTAGCAAGACTACTGTAGCCAGCATAACATAACCAAACTACTGTAGCCAGCATAACATAACCAGACTACTGTAGCCAGCATAACATAACCAGACTACTGTAGCAAGACTACTGTAGCCAGCATAACATAACCAGACTACTGTAGCAAGACTACTGTAGCCAGCATAACATAACCTGACTACTGTAGCCAGCATACCATAACCTGACTACTGTAGCCAGCATAACATAACCTGACTACTGTAGCAAGACTACTGTAGCCAGCATAACATAACCAGACTACTGTAGCAAGACTACTGTAGCCAGCATAACATAACCTGACTACTGTAGCCAGCATAACATAACCTGACTACTGTAGCCAGCATAACATAACCTGACTACTGTAGCCAGCATAACATAACCTGACTACTGTAGCCAGCATAACATAACCAGACTACTGTAGCCAGCATAACATAACCAGACTACTGTAGCCAGCATAACATAACCAGACTACTGTAGCCAGCATAACATAACCTGACTACTGTAGCCAGCATAACATAACCAGACTACTGTAGCCAGCATAACATAACCAGACTACTGTAGCAAGTAGATTTAATTTGACAAGGTTAGACTATATTCCATAGCAAACAACATATAGGAGAAAGAAGGAATATGTTCAGATATTCATTATTCACGTCTTCCTGCCATCCTGAATCTTTTCAGTTTATATTCCTAGGCTGAGTGGGCTTTTCCACTCACTGAACTTGTCTAGATATGTTTTGGCATACTGCATTATGTTTTTCCTGCTTAACTCACAGACACAATTTTGCCTGAAATGACATCTGAAGCGCCATTGAAACTGAAATGGCGTCTGCTTAGCAATGAGCTGCAGTCAGAAATATCAAAGAAGGATTAAGAGTTAGAAGGAAGGACAACGGGGTGATTTACACTGTTAATATGCTCTGAGGAATTTCAATCCGCTACAATACAGTCTTTTCCAAAGGTTTTTTTCATGCCTTTAATTTCCAAATGGCGTAATTCATCAGAAAAGGAGTTCAAATGTGACATCTCCTTTGGTTTTTCCATCTGTTTATCTGTGACTGGGAGACTCCCGTCCCCACACATTCTGACATCTAATTTTATCTTCTCCTCTCCTCTTCTCCTCTCCATCTCCTTTCCCCCTCTCCTTTCCTTCTCTCCTCTCCTCTCCTCTCCTCTCCTCTCCTCTCCTCTTTTCTCTTTTCCCTCTCCTCTCCTCTCCTCTCCTCTTTTCTCTCCTCTTTTCTCTCCTCTCCTCTCCTCTCCTCTCCTCTCCTCTCCTCTCCTCTCCTCTCCTCTCCTCGCCTCGCCTCGCCTCGCCTCGCCTCTCCTCTCCCCCTCCTCTCCCCTTTTCTCTCCTCTTCTCCTTCTCCTCTTTTCTCTCCTCATCTCCTCTCCTCTCCTCTCCTCTCCTCTCCTCTTTCTCTCTTTCTCTCCTCTCTGATTTCGCTCTTTCTCCTCTCCTCTCCTCTCCTCTCCTCTCCTCACCTCTCCTCTCCTCTCCTCTCCTCTCCTCTCCTCTCCTCTCCTCTCCTCTCCTCTCCTCTCCTCTCATCTCCTCTACTCTCCTCTCCTCTCCTCTCTTCCCTATCTCTTCCTTCTCTCTTTCTCTCCTCTTCTCTCCTCTCTTCCCTCTCTCTTCCCTCTCTCTTCCTCCTCTCCTCTCCTCTCCTCTCCTCTCATCTCCTCTCCTCTACAGTTACCTGGCTGACCAGTGCTGGAATGGCGGCTGCATCTACCTGATCATGCTCCGGAGGATCAAGCGTAAAGCCCCTCTCCCTCCGTGCAATGGAAACGGCAATGCCACCATCACTGGTGGCAGCGGTGGCATCCAAGATGGCCGAAACTCCCTGCACCATAGGAGCAGCGTGTCCTCCGAGCCTCTTCCGACGCAGACCGGTGGCAGCAAACGGACGCGAAAGTTTGGCATCATCGCCCGGTCGACGTTCAATCGTGATAGTAAAGAGCTGGGCCCTAAGAACGACAGCTGGGACGATGGCGGTGGGGAAACGCTGGAGAACGGTTACCGCGGCCACGGAGACTCTGCGATCTCCATGGACACGAGGGTCACGCCCCCAGAGCCTAGTAGCTGCACAACTTCCATGGACACGCCCCCAGAGGAGGAGCCAAGAGAACCGAGGACTGTTCTGCCCCCTCTAGCGATCCCACATCATCTGCAGAACGGGGGAGGAACCGCCACCCTGCCGAATCGCTTCCACAGAGGACTGTCAGAACACAAGACAGAATCTCTCAGCAGTGATGCCTCCTGTCAGGTAAGACAGACAGAATCTCTCAGCAGTGATGCCTCCTGTCAGGTAAGACAGACAGAATCGCTCAGCAGTGACACCTCCTGTCAGGTAAGACAGACAGAATCTCTCAGCAGTGATGCCTCCTGTCAGGTAAGACAGACAGAATCTCTCAGCAGTGACACCTCCTGTCATGTAAGACAGACAGAATCTCTCAGCAGTGATGCCTCCTGTCAGGTAAGACAGACAGAATCTCTCAGCAGTGACACCTCTTGCCAGGTAAGACAGACAGAATCTCTCAGCAGTGACACCTCCTGTCAGGTAAGACAGACAGACTCTCTCAGCAGTGACACCTCCTGTCAGGTAAGACAGACAGACTCTCTCAGCAGTGACACCTCCTGTCAGGTAAGACAGACAGAATCTCTCAGCAGTGATGCCTCCTGTCAGGTAAGACAGACAGAATCTCTTAGCAGTGACACCTCCTGTCAGGTAAGACAGACAGACTCTCTCAGCAGTGATGCCTCCTGTCAGGTAAGACAGACAGAATCTCTTAGCAGTGACACCTCCTGTCAGGTAAGACAGACAGACTCTCTCAGCAGTGATGCCTCCTGTCAGGTAAGACAGACAGAATCTCTCAGCAGTGATGCCTCCTGTCAGGTAAGACAGACAGAATCTCTCAGCAGTGACACCCCCTGTCAGGTAAGACAGACAGACTCTCTCAGCAGTGACACCCCCTGTCAGGTAAGACAGACAGAATCTCTCAGCAGTGATGCCTCCTGTCAGGTAAGACAGACAGAATCTCTTAGCAGTGACACCCCCTGTCAGGTAAGACAGACAGACTCTCTCAGCAGTGACACCCCCTGTCAGGTAAGACACAGTATGTTATAGATACAGTATGTTATAGATACAGTATGTTATAGATACAGTATGTTATAGATACAGTATGTTATAGATACAGTATGTATTTCAGTCAAAAGTTTGGACACCTACTCATTCCAGGGTTTTTCTTATTTTTAAAAACTATTTCCTACATTGTAGAATACTAGTGAAGACATTGAAAGTATGAAATAAGACATATAGAATCATGTAGTAACCAAAAAAGTGTTAAACAAATCAAAATATATATTTTATATTTGAGATTCTTCAAAGTAGCCACCCTTGCCTTGATGTCAGCTTTGCACACTCTTAACATTCTCTCAACCAGCTTCATGAGGTAGTCACCTGGAATGCATTTAAATGAACATGTGTGCCTTGTTAAAAGTTAATTTGTGTAATTTTTTCCACCTTAATGCATTTGAGCCAATCAGTTGTGTTGTAACAAGGTAGGGGTGGTATACAGAAGATATCCCTATTTGGTAAAAGACCAAGTCCATATTATGGCAAGAACAGCTCAAATGAGGAAAGAGAAATGACAGTCCATCTTTACTTTAAGACATGAAGGTCAGTCAATCCAGAAAATGTAATGAACTTCGAACGTTTCTTCAAGTGCAGTCTCGAAAACCATCAAGCGCTATGATGAAACTGTCTGTCATGAGGACCGTCACAGGAAAGGAAGACCCAGAGTTACCTCTGCTGCAGAGGATACATTCATTAGTTAACCGCACCTCGTATTGCAACCCAAATAAATGCTTCACAGAGTTCAAGTAACAGACACATCTCAACATCAACTGTTCAGAGGAGACTGAGTGAATCAGGTCTTCAGGGTCGAATTGCTGCAAAGAAACCACTACTAAAGGACACCAATAATAAGAGATTTGCTTGGGCCAAGAAACACGAGTAATGGACATTAGACTGGTAGAAATATGTCTTTTGGTCCAAATTCTTGATTAGTGGTTCCAACCGCTGTGTCTTTGTGAGACGCAGAGTAGGTGAACAGATGATCTCTGCATGTGTGGTTCCCACTGTGAAGCATGGAGGAGGAGGTGTGATGGTGTGGGGGTGCTGTGCTTTGGTGTCACTATCAGTGATTTATTTAGAATTTAAGCCACACTTAACCCGGCATGGCTCCCACAGCATTCTGCAGCGATGCGCCATCCCATCTGGTTTGGGCTTAGTGGGACTATCATTTGTTTTCCAACAGGACAATGACCCAACACACCTCCAGGCTGTGCAAGGGCTATTTGACCAAGAAGGAGAGTGATGGAGTGCTGCATCAGATGACCTGGCCTGCACAATCACCTGACCTCAACCCAATTGAGATCATTTTGGATGAGTTAGACCGCAGAGTGAAGGAAAAGCAGCCAACAAGTGCTCAGCATATGTGGGAACTCCTTCAAGACTGTGAGAATATAATGCCAAGAGTTTTCAAAGCTGCATCAAGGCAAAGGGTGTCTACTTTGAAGAATCTCAAATATAACATATTTTAATTTGTTTAACATTTTTTTTACTTACTACATGATTCGATATGTGTTATTTCATAGTTTTGATCTCTTCACCATTATTCTACAATGTAGAAAATAGTACAAATAAATATATAGAAACCCTTGCCTGAGTAGGTGTTCTAAAACTTTGGACTGGTGATGTGCATATATATATATATATATACTGTACCATCCTGCACTCATCCTCTCATCAGCACTGAAAGAAGACAGTATGTAGCGGTCTCTTAAAGAAAGAGAGCCGTAGTTTGATCTTGGATGTGTGGTCGTCTCCATATGTTTCTGATGTAACTCACCCTGAGAGAGTCTCTCATCTCTGCTCTGTGTTAATCTGGCCTACCACGGTTTAGAATAGCCAGTTTGTTTCCAGCCCAGTGCAGATGTTCCCATGTGTCAGTGTTTTAGCCAATCAGAAGGGATATGTTCCCTTGTGCCAATGATTGAACCAATGAGACAGGCAGATGTTACCATGTTTCAGTGGTTTAGTCAATCAGAGGTTAGGCTTGAGGCCCTTTCAGGATCAGATTGCCCACTCTAACGTTCTAAACTCAAAGGCCTCTGGTTTTAAAGGGCTGGCTGAATTAGAGCTTCAAGAAGATGAAGCCTTTTGAAAGTATACCAAAGCTGTGTAGCATCTGACATGAGAACCAAACTGAAGACAGAAACAGTAGTAATGAAAAAATGAGACAGTCTGGCCATCTGTCTTAATCTCCATAAAAATCTCCACATGTTCAGTCACCTTTACTGGGCAAATCTTTAAAATCTCTCCAGAAATCCTACCTCACTATGTACAGTACACTCATGAGTCATCCACAGTGACCAACCTCACCACAGGCAATTGAGATCAATCCTAAACAAATAACACTACAGCAAGCTACGTTAACACTAGTATATTTTAATCATATTAGTATGAATCAGGTTGTGTTGGGATAGCGGCAATACACCTGAACATCCTGCATACCAGATGGTGATGTTCCTGGTTGGGACGCTTCTGGACACTCTCTCCTATTAGGGGTAGGACTAATATTAGTGTATCTCTTCCCTGTTAGGGGTAACATTAGCGTATCTCTTCCCTGTTAGGGGTAACATTAGCGTATCTCTTCCCTGTTAGGGGTAACATTAGCTAATCTCTTCCCTGTTCGGTAACATTAGCAGATCTCTTCCCTGTTAGGGGTAACATTAGCTAATCTCTTCCCTGTTATGGGTAACATTAGCGTATCTCTTCCCTGTTAGGGGTAACATTAGCGTATCTCTTCCCTGTTAGGGGTAACATTAGCTAATCTCTTCCCTGTTAGGGGTAACATTAGCTAATCTCTTCCCTGTTAGGGGTAACATTAGCAGATCTCTTCCCTGTTAGGGGTAACATTAGCTAATCTCTTCCCTGTTAGGGGTAACATTAGCTAATCTCTTCCCTGTTAGGGGTAACATTAGCTAATCTCTTCCCTGTTAGGGGTAACATTAGCAGATCTCTTCCCTGTTAGGGGTAACATTAGCTAATCTCTTCCCTGTTCTGTAACATTAGCGTATCTCTTCCCTGTTAGGGGTAACATTATCTAATCTCTTCCCGGTTAGGGGTAACATTAGCTAATCTCTTCCCTGTTAGGGGTAACATTAGCAGATCTCTTCCCGGTTAGGGGTAACATTAGCAGATCTCTTCCCTGTTAGGGGTAACATTATCTAATCTCTTCCCTGTTAGGGGTAACATTATCTAATCTCTTCCCTGTTAGGGGTAACATTAGCGTATCTCTTCCCTGTTAGGGGTAACATTAGCTAATCTCTTCCCTGTTAGGGGTAACATTAGCGTATCTCTTCCCTGTTAGGGGTAACATTAGCTAATCTCTTCCCTGTTCGGTAACATTAGCAGATCTCTTCCCTGTTAGGGGTAACATTAGCTAATCTCTTCCCTGCTAGGGGTAACATTAGCTAATCTCTTCCCTGTTAGGGGTAACATTAGCAGATCTCTTCCCTGTTAGGGGTAACATTAGCTAATCTCATCCCTGTTAGGGGTAACATTAGCTAATCTCTTCCCTGTTAGGGGTAACATTAGCTAATCTCTTCCCTGTTAGGGGTAACATTAGCAGATCTCTTCCCTGTTAGGGGTAACATTAGCTAATCTCTTCCCTGTTAGGGGTAACATTAGCTAATCTCTTCCCTGTTAGGGGTAACATTAGCTAATCTCTTCCCTGTTAGGGGTAACATTAGCAGATCTCTTCCCTGTTAGGGGTAACATTAGCTAATCTCTTCCCTGTTCGGTAACATTAGCGTATCTCTTCCCTGTTAGGGGTAACATTATCTAATCTCTTCCCGGTTAGGGGTAACATTAGCTAATCTCTTCCCTGTTAGGGGTAACATTAGCAGATCTCTTCCCGGTTAGGGGTAACATTAGCTAATCTCTTCCCTGTTAGGGGTAACATTAGCTAATCTCTTCCCTGTTAGGGGTAACATTAGCAGATCTCTTCCCTGTTAGGGGTAACATTAGCTAATCTCTTCCCTGTTCCGTAACATTAGCGTATCTCTTCCCTGTTAGGGGTAACATTATCTAATCTCTTCCCGGTTAGGGGTAACATTAGCTAATCTCTTCCCTGTTAGGGGTAACATTAGTTAATCTCTTCCCTGTTAGGGTTAACATTAGCAGATATCTTCCCTGTTAGGGGTAACATTAGCTAATCTCTTCCCTGTTAGGGGTAACATTAGCTAATCTCTTCCCGGTTAGGGGTAACATTAGCTAATCTCTTCCTGGTTAGGGGTAACATTAGCTAATCTCTTCCCTGTTAGGGGTAACATTAGCTAATCTCTTCCCTGTTAGGGGTAACATTAGCAGATCTCTTCCCTGTTAGGGGTAACATTAGCTAATCTCTTCCCTGTTAGGGGTAACATTAGCTAATCTCTTCCCTGTTAGGGGTAACATTAGCTAATCTCTTCCCGGTTAGGGGTAACATTAGCTAATCTCTTCCCGGTTAGGGGTAACATTAGCTAATCTCTTCCCGGTTAGGGGTAACATTAGCTAATCTCTTCCCTGTTAGGGGTAACATTAGCTAATCTCTTCCCTGTTAGGGGTAACATTAGCTAATCTCTTCCCTGTTAGGGGTAACATTAGCTAATCTCTTCCCTGTTAGGGGTAACATTAGCTAATCTCATCCCTGTTAGGGGTAACATTAGCTAATCTCTTCCCGGGTTAGTGGTAACATTAGCTAATCTCTTCCCGGTTAGGGGTAACATTAGCTAATCTCTTCCTGGTTAGGGGTAACATTAGCTAATCTCTTCCCTGTTAGGGGTAACATTAGCTAATCTCTTCCCTGTTAGGGGTAACATTAGCAGATCTCTTCCCTGTTAGGGGTAACATTAGCTAATCTCTTCCCTGTTAGGGGTAACATTAGCTAATCTCTTCCCTTTTAGGGGTAACATTAGCTAATCTCTTCCCGGTTAGGGGTAACATTAGCTAATCTCTTCCCTGTTAGGGGTAACATTAGCTAATCTCTTCCCTGTTAGGGGTAACATTAGCTAATCTCTTCCCTGTTAGGGGTAACATTAGCTAATCTCTTCCCTGTTAGGGGTAACATTAGCTAATCTCATCCCTGTTAGGGGTAACATTAGCTAATCTCTTCCCGGGTTAGTGGTAACATTAGCTAATCTCTTCCCTG